>NW_010522793.1:0-275 GCF_000687285.1 Phaethon lepturus
GGTCCGTGGGTCGGTCTGTGGGTCCATGTCTCGGTGGGTCCGTGGGTCGGTCTGTGTCACCGTGGGTTGGTCCGTGGGTCGGTCCGTGGGTCTGTGGGTCAGTTCATGGGTTGGTCCGTGTCTCCGTGGGTCAGTCCGTGGGTCGGTCTGTGGGTCAGCCCGTGGGTCAGCCTGTGGGTCGGTGCGTGGGTCCGTGGGTCGGTGCGTGAGTGCGTGGGTTGGTGCGTGGGTGCGTGGGTCAGTGTGTGGGTCGGTCCGTGGGTCGGTCCGTGGGT
>NW_010522793.1:397-825 GCF_000687285.1 Phaethon lepturus
AGTCGGTGAGTCGGTGCGTGGGTCCGTGGGTCGGTGCGTGGGTCCGTGGGCTGGTCCGTGGGTCTGTGTCTCAGTGGGTCCGTGGGTCAGTCTGTGGGTCAGGTCGTGGGTTGGTCCGTGTCTCCATGGGTC
The DNA here is from genome assembly GCF_000687285.1 of Phaethon lepturus. NCBI lineage: Eukaryota > Metazoa > Chordata > Aves > Phaethontiformes > Phaethontidae > Phaethon > Phaethon lepturus. The sequence continues at coordinate 530 of NW_010522793.1, forward strand.
AGTCCGTGGGTCGGTCCATGGGTCAGTGCGTGGGTCGGTGTGTGGGTCCGTGGGTCAGTCCGTGGGTCTGTGGGTTGGTGTGTGGGTCCGTGGGTCAGTCCGTGGGACCGTGGGTTGGTGCCTGTGTTGGTGGGTGGGGTCGTTGGGACCGTGGGTGGGTGCGTGTGTCGGTGCGTGGGTCCGTGGGTTGGTGTGTGGGTCGGTGCGTGGGTGTGTGGGTCGGTCCGTAGGTCTTTGGGTCAGTGCGTGGGTGGGTGCGTGGGTTGGTGCGTGGGTGCGTGGGTCGGTCCGTGGGT
>NW_010522794.1:0-271 GCF_000687285.1 Phaethon lepturus
AGGGGAGCCAATGGGGGTCAAGGGCACCCAAGGGGGACCCAATAGGGGCCAAGGGGACCCACCGAGGACCCGACCACGGCCAAGGGGACCCAATCAAGGCCAAGAGCACCCAACGGGAACCCAATAGGGGTCAAGAGCACCCAACGGGGACCCACTCATGGCCAAGAGCACCCAAGGGTGACCCAATGGGGTCAAGGGGCCCCAACCACGGCCAGGGGGACCCAACGGGGACACACCGACAGCCAAGAGCACCCAAGGGGGGCCCAAAGCG
>NW_010522794.1:482-733 GCF_000687285.1 Phaethon lepturus
AGGGGCCCCAACCATGAGCAAGGGGCCCCAACCATGGCCAAGGGGACCCAACGGGGCCCCCCCATGGCCAAGAGCACCCAAGGGCGCCCCAATGGGGTCAAGGGGCCCCAACCATGGCCAAGGGGCCCCAACCATGGCCAAGGGGACCCAAGAGCACCCAAGAGCACCCAACGGGAACCCAGTAAGGGTCAAGAGGACCCAACGGGGACCCGCCCACAGGCAAGAGCACCCAAGGGTGCCCCAATGGGGTC
>NW_010522795.1:0-2315 GCF_000687285.1 Phaethon lepturus
GAAGCAGCTCAAACCCCTTCATATGCTGCCACTTTCTCTTTTTCAGTTGGAGTATAGCAGGCCTCACATCCCTGACTCCAAAACCCTAAGGGCCTACCTGGAGCCTCCCCTGGTGCTTTCTGTCAGAGACTCCAGGCAGAATGCAATGGGGAGGCCTGGCAGATTGACTGTCTCACACTCCCACAAACTTGCCAAGGCAAACACCATGTGCTTACAATGGTGGAAGCAACCACCATATGGCTGGAAACATATCCTGTGCCCCATGCCTGGAAAACTATCCTGGGCCTTGAAAAGCGGGGCTTATGGCGACATTGGCCAAGAATTGAGTGAGACAGTGGGACTCATTTCCGAAACAGCCACATAGACACCCAGGCCAAAGAGCATGGCATTGAGTGGGTATATCACATCCCCTCATGCATCAGCTTCCAGAAAAATTGAACGATACAATGGACTGTTAAAGACTACGCTGAGAGCAATGGGTGATGGGACATTCAAACATTGGGCTAAACATTTAGCAGAAGCCACCTGGTTAGTCAACACTAGGGGATCTGCAAATCGAGCTGGCCCTGCCCAGTCAAAACTTTCATGTACTGCAGAAGGGGATAAAGTCCCTGTGGCGCACGTAAAAAATATGCTGGGGAAGACAGTCTGGGTTATTCCTGCCTTGGGCAAAGGCAAACTCATTTGTGGGACTGCTTTTTCTCAAGGACCAGGGTGTGCTTGCTGGGTGATGCGGGAGGATGGGGAAGTCTGATTGTACCTCCAGGAGATTTGATTTCATGGGAGAATAGCCAATGATCTGAATTATATGATGTTAATTGCTATATAATACTGCATGTCATCACTAGTATGATCACTAGATGCTATATTAAGGGTATTATCATTTGTGGGACTGCTTTTTCTCAAGGACCAGGGTGTGCTTGCTGGGTGATGCGGGAGGATGGGGAAGTCTGATTGTACCTCCAGGAGATTTGATTTCATGGGAGAATAGCCAATGATCTGAATTATATGATGTTAATTGCTATATAATACTGCATGTCATCACTAGTATGATCACTAGATGCTATATTAAGGGTATTATAGTAAGAACCACCCAGATTAATGAAACTGAACAAAGAGCAGCAGTGAGAGAACTAAGACTGGCCTCGGCATCCAGCAGTCCAACACCACACACTATTTCTTCTGCCCTGAAAGATTGTTATGTCAGATGCAGCCCAGAGTCATGGACTAAATGAACTCAACAGATATTTTAGAAGGATGTCCCATAGCCTGAGGGAATGATATCTGTGTGTATTTATCAAAAGACAAGAAAAGTGGTAGTGATTACTTGGAATGTATTGGAAAGTGTAGGACCTGGGCATGATGTAGATGGTATAGACTAAGGGGTGGATACTGTCCTGGTTTCAGCTGGGATAGAGTTAATTTTCTTCCTGATAGCTGGTATGGTGCTGTGTTTTGGATTTAGTATGAGAATAATGTTGATAACATACTGATGTTTTTTAGTTGTTGCTAACTAGTGCTTGCACTATTCAAGGTCTTTTCAGCTTCTCATGCACTGTCAGCGAGAAGCTGGGAGGCGACACAGCCAGGACAGCTGACCGAGACTGGACAAAGGGGTATTCCATACCATACGATGTCATGCTCAGTATATAAACTGGAGGGAGCTGACTGGGGGCACCGCAGCTTGGGAACTGGGTGGGCATTGGTCAGCGGGTGTATTGTGCATCACTTATTTTGTACATTCTTTTATCATTATTACTATTATTTTCTCTTCCCTTGCTGTCCTATTAAACTGTCTTTATCTCAACCCATGCGTTTTACCTTTTTTTTTTCCAATTCTCCTTCCCATCCCAACTGTGAGGAGAGGGGAGGAATGAGCGAGCAGCTGCATGGTGCTTAGTTGCCAGCTGGGATTAAACCACAACACTGGGGAGCATCAGGTGTACTAAATCGAAGTTTACTTCAGTACTTACATGAATTATGTCAGCCAAGTACTTCCAGACTTCTGACAGGGTATGATTTTATCCCAGCATTTCTGTAATATTACCAGAAGCCACCTAATGAAAATAGTAGCCCAAAGTGGCCTAATTGTCTCCAGATGAATAGCATCTGGGGAATTCAGGGCTTTAAATTGTTTGTTTTGTTTTGTTTTTCATAAGAAAGATTTGATCCAGATAGGGGAAAAAAAAACCCAAATCATCCAATTATTTTGGAGGCAGGCAAGGATGGGAACCTATTTAAAGCTAGAACCATTTGAAATATTCAATTAATTATATGTAGTCAGACATTTCATAGAATCATAGAATCATTTAGGT
>NW_010522796.1:0-21303 GCF_000687285.1 Phaethon lepturus
CGGTGACAGGGGAGCAGCGGGGCCGGGGGAAGAAGGTCCTGGAGCGCCAGGAGAGCATCTGCCTGGCGAGGTTTGCGCCTGGGTCATGCCGGAGGGAGCGAGGGCTGCCGGGGAGCGTCTTTGTTGCATGGCGGGGGGAGGCTGAGGGTATCCTGGTGAGGGCTGCTGCTTGTGCAGCTGTGCGTTAAGCAGCCCTTCGGGAGCTGGCTCCCCCAAACGCCTCAGAAACGCGGGGTTATTTGGTCAAGGGCAACTCTGGGAACGGGCGCTTCTGGGACCTCAAAACTTTTTGTAACGTGGTTTCCCCGTCCTTCCCCACTATCCTTCTGTTTGGCCAGTCGCCTTCCCTGCTTTATAAGGATAGTTGTGGCGTTGCATCAGGGGATGTGCGCGCTGTAATTCGGTAAGGCAGAAGGGGTAAGTATTGGCAGAGTCGCCGCTCGCAGCTCGGCGTGAAGGGTGTGGCGAGCGGAGTGGATGCGGAACACTCGAGGCCTGTATGGTAGCGTTGCCCAGTCATCGGCAGATTCAGACAGCGATCTATTTATATAGATTGGGCCCGGTTTCAAGATGAGCAAACTCCTTTTAGAAAGAACGGTTGTAGTTTTTCATACTACAGTATGTAGTTCTTTCATGTTTACTACAGTATGATGTAAGATTGCTGCTAATAAGTTTAAACTTGAGACAGTGAAGGTTTTGGTTCTGAAGATGCTGTTCTAGTACCAAAAGCTACTTCTAAGAGTATTGTGCTGTAGGTGGTAAGCTTTTTTGTAAACTCTGCCTCTCTTCAGAGGGGTGTGTTAAATGCATGATCTGTGACCATTTTAAACCTGAATTTAGACATTGTTTTTTTAAGTTCTTCATGATAACTTTTACCTGGTTGCACCCTCTCTTATTTCTTTCACCTGATTCCTGTATGGGTTTAACAAATAAACTAATTTTAGATTTTTGAGAAGTGTGGGTGTGTGGTTTTTTTTTTAAGTTGGACTCCTGTATTCAATGAACTGTGTTCTTCCCTGCTTACAATAATTTCAGCAGAGTATCTGAAATGCTTCTTCAGTAATATAATAGACATCTAAGGACTTTCTCCGTGTTTCAGCTTGTGGAATAGGAAGCCTTGTGTGGTGCCTCCTTAGGCCCTCTTTATGCAGGGCCCTGTGTGACACTGCTGTACCTTCATTTTGTTAACTGAAAGGACAGGACTGTGCTGGAGTCTTACAGTTGGAAAGCTTGTTTTGCTTTTGCTAGGGCTTGATTATTCGATCCGGTAGTGTATGTTTTACCAGTATTACATATATAAGGTGCTGTCGTAGCTTTTCCTTTGTTTGAGAAAGACAAATAACTTTAACTGAAAAATATTCAATGTATCAATACAGTTATGATAAAAGTGATATTGGCTGGACAGAGCTGCCTGTCTTAAAACTGTTTTTCATTTTTTGTGGGGTTTATTTGTTTTTCCTTATGAGAACTGGTGAAATTCCTGATTATCCTTCCAGATGTATTTTGGAGGATTCAAGGACTCTTCCCCCTCCCCCAATTTTTATCTTTTTTTGCCCTCCTCACATCAGAAGAGGTGGCTTTTTCAGTTTTTGAAAGAGCTTAACAAACTTGTTATTGAAATAGCAGCAGTATCTGGTTTCTTCTGTTTTCTTCGGTAATAATTACATGTTAGTGACAGATAATAAGCTTGAAGGCAGAATAGTTGGTCTGTTTGTGAATTTGATTGTTACTCTAAAACTGAAGGGCATGGATATTATTAAATCTGTATTACATGTCTCTGCAGAAATGACATCAGGGAAATACCATATAATACAAAGAAGTGTCAGTGGTTTGAAGATCACGGCCCTGCAAGTTCAGCTAGAGCGCAGTGTTGCCATGGGTACGGTTTTGTGGGTCACCCCTTCTTCCCCCCGAGTCCTCAGATGATATTAGGAGAGGATTAAGTCACTCTTGTCCTTAAAGAACAAATGGGAAGTCCGTTGGTAGTACGCTTATGCCAGCGGATACTCATTGAAGCTTTAATATCTGACTTTATCAGATTGTTTCTTAAAAGCTAATGACTCTGTCAGTCAATTTACATGTTGCTGGCCAGTGATCCTCAGGCAGGCTCTGAGGAGTGTTGAACACCATGGCTCAGCTCTGGGAACTGCAGAACCTCACCCTTGCCGGATATCTGGAGATCTGTTTTAACAAGTTACCTAATTTGTCTGTGGGAATCTTTGAAGGTTATGAGTAGTGTGGTGTTGTGGGTAAATGCATCACTTTAGCCCTTGCCCGCTGCTTTGTATGAGTTGGCTGTGGGCATCGTAGAGAGTGGAGCAAAGAGACCAGGAGGTGAATAATCACACGGCAGACTCACATAAACTGTTGAAACCAACTTGGACTCGCTCTGGTATCTGTGTATGCCAAGCCTTACAGTACTGGTAAGTGTCGTTTAAGGGTGGCAATGCGAATTCTGAAGTACTTGGATTTAGAGTGCTCATTCATATCCTTCCAGGGACACTTGACAGTTAAGTCTAGGTTCTAAGTACCAAAGTATTGCTTAAACTGTTCTTTCTATCATTATATTAAACACCCCCACCCCTGTAGCAACATAAGCACAAGACAACCTGATCAACAGAAATACAATGAAAATAGAAGCAACTTGGTTTTTTTGAAGGGGCAGTAGGAAAGTCTGTGTGGAGGATGGGACATGACTTGATTTCCAGTCTTAAGCTTGTTCTATGGAGTCTGATGAATACTTGGGTTAAACAAATGAATTGCATATTCTTTCTGGTGTTTGTAAAAGGGCTGACGCAGCCTTAATTTTAGCAAATGGAGCTATAATTATATTTGAGATCCAAACCGCTGTAGTATTTTAGTGGTTACCTCTCTTCCCTAGAAATAAATGAATCTGAGCCATTAAATCAGATTTGAATTCTTGCAAAGTTCAAGTCTAGTTTGGGCCCATTGCTGTTAGTACTGTTCATGCTCTCGTGTACTATTCTTAAGCTTATCTGCTGTTTACTAAACTCTTTATTGATATCTTCAGCTAATAACTCAGTATTTAAACTACTTTTGTCTCTACGTACATAGCACTGACATGCAGACTTCCAAATTCTGATATATACCAAACATGACTAAGGGAAACCACTGGTCAGACAGGGTATAAGTCTGTCAAGATGAATTCAACCTACTTGCAATTCAAATGAAAGTGATGGTTACTTAGAAGTCAAATAATGTATAACTATACCTTGTTTTGGTCCAAAAAAAACCCCCAAATAATTTATTTTGCTAGTCCAGACGTAGATTGGAAGATAAAATTCCAGTCTCCTCTGAGAACCAAGAGTTCAAGGCACGTTACTCATCATGTTGTTGCCAGTCTGATTGTAGATGGCAAAATTATATTTTGTGCATGTGCTTCTTGAGTTTCAAAGGCAAACTTGAAGAAGCTAATATTGCTGTGAAAGGCAGCTAGTTATTTCCTGTAGCTTCGTGTTTACACTTCTGTCCCAACTAAAATAGATCAATCTCTTGCTTAGTCAAATGTCTGTGTATATGGCTTCCTCACATCTTAACAGTGCAATCGAACCACTTTTCTTTGTACTTTTTTTTTTCCTTGAAGGCAAATTTAATTATACTCAGCTGTAGATCAGAGAAATGCAGGGGTCTGATTACAGCAGACAGGATGGTGGCAGAGCAGCTTGAGTCTTGAGCCTGAGCCATCATCACTGCCATCATCTGCTACAGAGAGTTCATCTCCCAGAAGAAAGGGTAGATGTACTTTGGAGCAGATTCTTGAGGAGGTGGCATAAAGGCTGGGTTGAACAAAGTACAGCCCGTGTGAATAATGCCTGCAGGTATGCTCGCACAGCAGGAAAACCCGTGTTTCCCTTGCAGTGAATTTCTCTAGCCTCCTACAGTTCGGAAGCCAATTTCATGATTTGGTATTTTGTGCATGTAAAATAATTTCTTGTGGGAAGAAAAGGTCAGTGAAATCAGTTGCTGTAGATGTTATGTGGATTTTAACTTGGTAACAAGAAGAATAAAGTATTTTTGGCTCACACTAGTGCCCTGTGTTGGTCTTGGGGAGGCTTAATAAAGTTTTTGAAATTTAAATGTTAGAAATTTTGAAGTTAAAGAATTCTAACCCCAAAGGATTATGGACAGACACTAATGTGATGCTTAAGTAGTATTTAAGCTCTATCATTTTGTGATAGTGCTAAGGGTTTGGCGGGGCGGGGATGAGCTCTGTTGCCAAACAAGGTTAATGTTAGACTCCTCTGAATAAGTTGTTAAATTATGTGTATTGTCATACAAGCCTATATTTTGTAAATGCTGGTGTGCTTGAAGCAGAATGTTTGCAGTTGTTGCTCTAGAAAACACAGGACACGTTGTTAATGGGAAGTGTAAGTCTGAAAAATGGATGTATATGTAAATGATAGTATATTCAAACTGTGTAATACCCATTCTTCCCTTGAAATATCTGCTGGAAGGTGGGAGGACAGTGGGTTATTTATTCTGTTGCTTTACACGTATCTTCCCCTAGAAATGGGGAGGGAAGGGTCTGATTTCTTCCCTGTCGACCCAACCTCCCCACTGCTAGAAAAGGGTATTTCTTGTTGCTCTTTTAATCCTTGCCTGGCCTCTTATGAATTTTTCTCAGAGTGTGGCAGCTGCTGAATTTGTAGTTCTCCCAAGGACTAGCAAGATACTAACCTTGAGATAAAGCTGGCAATGCCCCTGTGATTTGGACAAAACTAGCAAGAAAAAAATAGTTGTAGTTGCATTACTCAGGCAGGTTTGTGTAATGCAATAGGCCCTGTATTAACTTTCTTTGCAAAGGTTAGATTTCCAGTCTCTTGGAGTCATAACTTTTTTTTTTTGTAAAGAGACCTTAGCATAGACAAACACAGGTCTGGAGTCTCTGTAACCTGTCCCAAATTATTGTGTTGGCATGGTGGAAGATTTGATATGTGGGTGGAAGTAAGGTTAAGTATTAGGTATATCCTTGCAGGCTGGATGACGTGACACATGCGGTGTAGCCAGAGATTAAAATGGGATGAGCAGCTCACTCATGCTGCATTCTGGCTATCAAGCTACTCGTGTAGCTGCAGGAAGCTTCTAGGAGAAGTATGCAGTTAATCACATCCATTAGCATGATTAAAATCCTGATTAGCCTGTGTCACTCACTCCCATTTTCCACCTACACTTTGCCCCTTTTATCTGGAGTATTTGCAAGTATGAGCATAAGACGGACTGGGAGCAATGTAGGCTCAAACCCGAGGGATGGTCACTGGGCTTTTAAATGTATCAAATAATTCTGGGCTTTATATTGTTATAACAGGCAAGTTCTTAAATAAAGTGTGCAGCTGCTGTCTGAACATAAAATCTTAAACAGCCCTTCACAGATAGAGGATCCTCAGCAAGGTTTTCAGGAATCCAGTTGAACACGAAGTAGGCTTGTCTTGCTAGTCAGTCAAGTGCTTATAGCTTGCTAATGTTTCATATCTAGTGTACTAATGTTTTAATTTTAACGCCTCCATCCACATTTGATGATGATCTCTTCATGTTGCTTGGCATGTTGGATCGGTGCTGTCCTTGCTTCTAATGGCCAGGGCTAAAACTGGCTGGAGAGAGTCATACGTGGCTATAACCAAAAAGATGACCAGTTTTAAGCTGCAGTTAAGGCTAGGGGGAACTGCTGGCCGATAGGCTGAATGGATTTTGGCAAGAAGTGGAAAAAAGCCAAAAAGGAGGTAATTTTGTAAATTCCATTGTGCAAAAACTCTCCCTTTTTAAAACTTTACTTGTTGGGCAGATATTGTACATATGAAAACTAGATTTTTTTTTGAAAAAGCAAGCTTCTTTCTGAGTATTAGGTCATACACTTCCAACACATTCCCGCCTGGGAGTGAGTCATTGTTCCTTTTGTAAAATTGCATTAGACCTACATCATTCTGAAAAGTTGTTTTTCAGCTGAATTTAGGGTGTTGACACTTGCTTTAAACAAAGTAGAACTATGGGAGCATTTATCAGATGAATTTCCAAGTATATTTACGTACTCTTGAGTTACGACTCCTGAAGTGCTAGAATATGAGATCAATTCATACTTGTTAGTGAAAACCCTTTGGTGCTGGGTCTGCCGCTTCCTGACTGTTCTGGGTTTCGTTCCTCTCTGCCCACTGGGGTTTTGAACCCTCAGCTCTCAAACTGAGGATCGTAGTCTATATATATGTACCTGTAACTTAACTGATGTTTGTGCAATGCTTGAAGTCCTCTGAAAGGAGCAGAAAAACATGCATGTGCTTTTACTTGTTCTTATTTCCTCTCCCCCAACTTATCACTTGTTTCTTGCAGTAGCTGTGGTATGTCTAACTGTAGCTCTTCGCTATAGATACTCTGTCTGTTTGTCCTTCTGGGAGTGTGATACTGACAGTTTGTTTCCATATTACGGCTTTTTTTTTTTTTATAACAAAGCTAGCTGAAGGTTCCAGCCTTCTTCTACGTTATACTTTTTATCATGTTGTTATGCCAACACAACTATCCATGCTGTAAAATGGGTCAGTGATCAGGTGGGATTTCTAGAACTATTCTTAGGATCCGTGTCAGTTCTATTAAAGGGGGAGTAGAAACAACTAGTTAGAGAAGGGGATGCCAAGCATACAGCAAACTGGCTTTCTGTTGAGGAAAATGCAATGGAGAAACATTGTCAGTGGCATAACTGAATAAGAGTGGTGCAAAGTATTAAGGCTTGGGGGTGGAAAATGCAACCCCAAGCCATACATATCTTCGACTGGAACGGCTTAAGCTGCCAGACATGCCAGGATGTTAACAGAAATTTGAAAGTTGTGCTTTAGTGACAGTTTTCCTTTAAATCCTCTCTGGAAAGTACCATGCATTTTCTAAGCGTCTAGCTATTAGTAGTTTAAATTTGACTGGGTTTCAGGCACACTGAGAGGAAGAGGTCTGTGGCTCAGTAAAAGGCTGTTTATCGTGGGTTAGGCTAAAGGTCCACCTGGTCTCGTAGGTGTTCTTGACTGTGACTGATGACATCTGCTCAGGAAGTTCTCCAAGTGCTCTGTTCTCGTATGGGTATGTATGGCTTCATCCACACTTGAGTGGGGCTGTGAAATTATTAATGATGATAGATTTGAAATGCTGTTAGAAATATTGAGGAAAACCTGACTGCAAACAGCAGCTTATGGAAGGTGTTTTTAGGCGTAGTTGTTAGCTTAGTTCATAGAAGTTCTAAGTGCTTAATTCCTGCCTGTAACCTGATTACTGTCTATGCTAAGGTTCTCTTTCTGTTGGGCTGAAATGGCGAGGACACCAAACACAGGAACCTTGAGATTGGAATTGTTTTTGTTGTTGCTGATTGGGGTTTTTTCTTCTCATCCCTTTACAGGCCTCCTCTTGGGTGTTTTTTTTGTGTGTGTGTTTTTTGGTGGTGGGGTGTTTGTTTTTGTTTGGTTGGTGTTTTTTTTTGGGAGGTGTGTGTTTTTTGTTTTAACCCATGAATGTTCTACTTCTCTCAATCTCTCTGTTAAGGCTATTTGTCTATTGCAGTTTTATTAAGTGTGCTCTTCTTAAAGATGCTCCTATGCTTATCTGCACTGGTCTTAAGGAATCTCAGAACAGCTTTTCTGCTGTGCATAGATAACTAATTAATAGTAGTGAAAGTAATTGGAAACTTGAAAGCTGTGGAAGAGTGAAGATAAAAAAAATCTGTAAGCTTCAGCAGAGGCTTTGAATTAGGCTCTGCAGACATAAGAGGCAAAGAATGAGACAAAGAACTGAGTCACTGGCTCTTCCTTCCTTTTGACTTTTGTGGTGGGAGTGAATAGCTTTTCTCTTTGGTCATGAATCAAAGCAGTTGGAAAAGGGGTTCTAGATGTTAAAAGCTAGATGATTTGGACTTCTTGCTTAGCAGGAGCTTTTTTTAAAAAAAAAAGTTTTAAAGTTATTTAGATATGCATTAGTAACTTAAATATTTGTGTTAGGAATCCAATAACAGGTCAACATAAGTTATAATCAAAGTAATACTACTGAAGCTGTGCATTAATAACTTAATATATGTTAATGATTTCTTTTATCCTTGAAAAGGCAGAGAGAAGCCTCTGGAAAGAAGGGTGGGATGTAAACGGAAACCTTGAAAGTGGTCCTGAGATTCTGCAGGAAATGTTTGGTCAGGACAGCAATTGGTACTTGTGATTTGAGTGTCTGCACTCCTGCTGAGGCTTGCAGAATGCAACTCTGAAGTGTAAGTTGGTTCTACCTACTCCAGCACAGTTGGACAAAATGATGGGACACCATCACCAGGATGTCTGTAAAACTAGTAAATGCTGTCGAGGTTTAAATCTCGCATTAAATGCTTTTGGGATGACATGTCATAATGCTTGTCACCCAGTATATGTATCAGGTGGTACTACTGTGACACCACAATGATGGGAACTCTGTAGGATGCTGTGGGTGGCTCAAGCTATATCTTATGTAACAAATTTGCGTTTACATATGAAGCTACCATGTATGTAATCTGCAGTATTACTTTTTTCAGGCGATCTTTATGCCTAAAGCATATTTTTTTTTTCTTAGACTGTATTTTAGCCTATTTGAACATTTATGACATGAGAATTAAGGGATATATCTATCTCGTGTTCTGAGGACTGGATTTCTTTTTTTTAACCGGTCTTTTAGGTAAAATGTACTTTTTTTTTGCATTGGGATTTGGACAGAGCATGTAGGGCAATAGGATCAAGTGTCACATTGGGGATTACATTTGTCCTGGAGTGACCCTCTTAGTAGCTTGCATTGGTGTGATTGGTGAATGACTGACTGGATTTATAGGGATGTATATCTGTATTAGCACTGGTTTGATGTAACTCTAGCTTATTTGCTTTTGGTCTAAACTATTTTCAGCTTGAGAATTCACTTCTAAGGAGAGATCCTATAATTTGCCTCAGGCTAGCATTTTTAGGCTTGTATTTCCCCTTAAAAGTAACAGTGGTTTTACTAGGAATGATAGTTCTACATCTTAATATAGAAGAGTATTGTTACAGCGCTGTCTGGTTGCTGAAAACCAATTTTGTCTAATAAGCTGTGTATTTATTTGAGACCTGTGGATGTTAATGGTGTTTAAAAAAATTGATCAACTGTTCTTTTGTTGCATTGGTAGTCATCATCTTGTCCTTCAAACTGTAACAGTTCTTTAACTCACAGTATTCTGTATTATTTTGATGTGTTTTGTTCCTTTGTTGGAAGCTTCTGTGAGATTTCCCTCTCCAATAAATATGGATTTGAAAGAGTTGGGGAACATAAAGAAACTCCTTGCAATTTCAAGCTTAGCTTTCTCCAGCTAAGATTTTTAACTTGCCAAATTGCCAGTAATTGCTGGTATTGCTGAAAGACTTACCCTATGGGCACATCCTTCTATACCTGTCTCTAAACATAACTCATGCGGGCTCCTCTGCATCCGATACTGGTTATCGCTGCAGTTAGTAACTTCACTCGGATTTTTCCATTTTAATGTAGCCTGCAGTTCCTAGGTCTCCTAGAGTCATGTTCAGGTATGGATTAGTAAATGGCTGTGGTGCACTAAACAAGAAAAGCTGAATTTATCAACTCACAGCAGATAGCTACGTTGTACATTAAATCTCCTTATGCATTTGACAAAGGCCTTTAGTTCTAAAGCACCGATTTGGTTTTTTTCTTAATTAGCATGAGCTATGTTTGTGCTAAAAGTTCTATTCTGCTACCCTACTACTGCTGTGTTCCTCTCTCCACTTCTGTCGTCTTTGTATCCGCATTAGCTGAGCTTGTGTCTGGCCTATGCTGCTGTTTTCTTCCCTTATTTGTGTTTTTGTATGCCAAATTCTGTTTATAGGCCACCTGAAAGTATTGAATGTAGGGTGGTTTTCTTTTTTGCTTCAAAGATCTTTCAGAAGGCTGTTTGAGGGTTGATTGGAGCACATAATTTAATACAGTGCTCCTAAAAATCCTAACTCTGGCTGGCATCAGCTGATGCTGTGTCTTGTTTAAACATACTGCAGACTTCTTGATGTTTTTCCCCGGGGGGATTGACTCCTGTGATAAAATGAGATTCCCTTTTAAAGTAGAGGTCTGTGGTTATATAATGAGAGTAGGAAATGGTCCAAAAGTGACACTGGGAGAATAGAAAAGTTATTTTGGTAACTGACTGTTAGGCAGGAGAATAGAAAATATGCTCAGGAGTGTATTAGTAACTTGAATTCTCTTTGGAAAGTGAGAGGAATACATGGAAGGAGTTAAGTAAGGGAGTGACGAGGTCAGAGCAGCGGAAGGGAGGTTACATTAAGGACAAAGTTGTACAGTGCACATCTAGGACTCCTCTTAAAAGATTTAACTCTTTCCAAACTACGTTTGGTCTCCTCACTAAGCTGCTGTATTGTTCTTAATAATAATGTGTCTTCCAGTTTGAACCTTTAAGAGCCGTGGCTGACACTTGCTTTTTAGGTTTGAGGACAGGAACATAGATTATCTTTTAATTTGTGTGTATGGTTTTGTGTTCCCCCCTAATAATGCCAGACCAGGGAATTCCATTCTTCCACCTGTGTTTTCTGTTCCCCTTTACCAGTATGACAATCTTGCGAAGAATTACATAGTAGTCAGCAGTCAAAACTGGCTTTTTATGCTGTTGGTAGGGCAATATTGAAATTCCTGAAGTAGATCACCTTTACTCAGCAGGGTTTGTTAAGAGGCAGCTATATGAACTCCCAGGGAATGCAACTGGATTCTGCCAGGGTGTCACCAAACTTGATGAGCCTTCCTAGTCTGCTCTTCAACAGAGGAGTCGAAATTCAGTGCTGCATATGTGCTACGCTCCATACTGCAACTGGCCGTTCTGGCAAGTCCGATGTTAGTATGGATTTAAACTGGAATATTGGCTGTGGTTTTTTTGGTATAAGGCTCTTTTAAAGAAATTTGATTAACTCCAGTTATTCACATTTTATTGTGTAATCAGATAACTTTTTATCTTCTTGCTCATTGTGCTTTTGATTTGTTTTCTTTTATGCTGTTCTCATGTTTTATACCAGTTTGTGTCTATCCTTGTCTCAAAGAGGGAACATGGGCAGAGGGGGAGGGAATGAGACTACTATTAATTTAGTTCCCAGTTTTCTTTTTCTCTCCTGCTTCCTCGGTAATCTGCTAAAGCATTGAGCTTGAATTAGTGGTGACGTTTTCAAGTGTCACCTTCAGTAAAATAAATGGGGGAATACTTTTCTTGGACCACCATTTAAGTCTGCATATATGGAAAAGCAATGTTGTATTGTAGATAACATATTTACAGCTCTTGGGGTATACAGTCTGAGGCCAGCATACTTAGAGTTTTGGCAGAGCTCAAGTGTGCTGGTAAGCTCCAGGACATGGGATACTCTTGAACGGCAGTATAATTTTGGCACCACTTTATTTTTTTGCCTGTATAGAAGTGAAAAAGGAGGTCCTAATTTCTGTAGGTGTAATAAGTCCTTTGTGTAGAATCCAGTTTGAGAATTACAGTTTTTAAAGCCTGAACTTGTAGGTGTTGGCCAGCCATTCTGGAATTATTAGCTGAGGCCATCCCTCTGTCTGTCTTCTAAAATCCTTTTCTTTGTCAGCTTTCTACTAAAGAAATTGCATGTGGGGAGTGGGAGGAGCACAGATTGTCTGAGAGAAGTGTTCCTGGCATAGATCAGCTATCTTAACAAAAGCAACGCTCTCCGTCCTGTGCTAACAGGACCTAAATGCCCATTGATCATCCCACAACTCCGCTTCAGATGGCGTAGCTTGCTAAGACCGGATTCCCTGTGTTTGCCCTGGATCCCACGGACAAGGTGCTCTCCCGTGGAACAAGGCAACGTGTAGTAACGGCTGCATTTATGCAGGTTTGTTTCTGAAAAGACCCTCAACTGCTTTTAATCTGTGATATGCCTGTAGAAACCTTGGAAATGTCCAAGACTGATCGAAATTAAACTGTTTTTCTTCCTTCAAATCTGGGGTATGTTTATTTTCTCTAGTATGTAATTTATCTGTAGCCTTATTTTTCAGCAGGCAAATATGCTGACTGTGCCTGTTACATTTCCCAAATGAAATTCTTTGGCAAGCTTCACATCTTCTAATATCATTTTGAGGTGCTGATGTAATCAAATGGTTGAACGTGAACTGAACAGGAAATTACATAGTGCAAAGCTTGCTCTTAAAATCTGCATGGCATTAAAATGCATTTGTTCTTTCTATATATTTTTACAGTAAGCAATTGCGGTATTCAGTAATTTAACTTTCCGTCTTTTTTTTTTTAAGAGATGTCAATTTATTGAATGCCTAAGGCGAGTGCAGGGAATCAAGACTCGTGTGTTACATATCCTTAACATATCATCAAAATGTCCGTGAGAGTTGTTTTTGCAGCTCTACTCTCATAATTAAACATTGTGCTGAACTAATTTTTGCGAATGTGAAGGGGGTAACACAGTATGTGCATGAAAACAGGTAGCCTCAGTTGGAATGCATTAGAGCATCCTGATTGTAGAACTGTGAAACCATGCATTTTTCTCAGTAATTGTAATATTACTTAAAAGAAATGTCACAACTTATAAATTGAGGAATAAAATATAAACAATTCTGTGAAAGCGAAAAGTAAAACAGAGGTAGTCTCTGATAGCTTATTTAGCACACACAGATAACCTTGAGTAGTATCATTCTCCATACTGAATTTTTAACCCATACCTTTAAAGAAAGGTAGCTTTGTAGGTCTTCCAAATCATGATGTTTTGTCCTTAAATTGCTTTCTTTCAAATTAAAGATGGTTGGATCTAATTATTTAAGCAATATAAGCTTTGGATTCATCTGAAAGATGTTACTGCGTTACAAAAAGAAGTCAAACTCAAAGGCAAGCTCTAATATCCACCAGCTACACTTCTCATTTAGTGATAGTGGACTTATTTTCAAAGTAGTTTTCTTTCAACATTCCTGATAATGCTTTACGTTCAAGCTTAAACTTTTTTTGTGGGATTGGGGGTATGTAAAAAAAAAAAAGCTGTATCAGAGGAATAAATGGAATGAATGTATTGGGGGGAATAAAAGTAAACAACTTAGCTCAAAAAAACAGAGAACTAGGGTGAAGTAAGTCACTATTAGTTATTTTGATTTTTTTTTGTAAGAGTATTACTTTCTCCACTTTCATAGCATATAAAAAAGTGAAACCATACTAAACTACTATAACAGGTCAGGCAAAAGGTTCATCTACATGAATTTGTGCAGCAGCATGTTTTCTTTTTTGTTCTTTATTCATCTTCTCATTTTCCATGCTCAGGTGAGGGTTAAGTGTGGGCTGTCTCCTCTTAACTATTTGGACTGGAGCCTTAGTAAGCCTTATTTGCACTGCAGCCTATGTGTGGATCGTGTGGGTTTCTGTCTGGTGGTCAGATGCATGATACAGCTTCTTCAGAGTCCCTTCCTCTACACTACCAGCACTGACCTACGGCAACAAAAAAATGCCTTTGGTTCATAGAAGGCAAATAATCTGTAAACAGGCAAGTGCTGGTGTTGTTGAGGAAATAACCCAGCTCAAAAGTCTCTATATCTCCAAATAAAAAAACCCTGTCTTTGGTTACCACTGTTACCTTTGTCCTCTCAGTACAATTTATCACACTTGTAGCTTGCAGGTCACGCTAAATGCTCTCATGTTCCTGCTTATCTCTCCTGAGAGTTTTTCTTTTAATCTTTCAAAATACAGGAGCCATAAGTTCTAGATGAAATGCTTTGTATTACACTTTTCAGAAGCATAATACCAAAAAAGGGGGATGTATACTGAGGGGACTATCTTCAGCTACTAAACAGAGACATGCACTGTATTTTTATGAAATAGACTCAAATGTTATGGTTTTTGGTCTGGAGATGGCCTGTGAATTATTCTCTATCTTAGCTAGTTTTTACTAAATGACTTTTAAAAATAAATTAAAAATTAGTAGACTAACAAATTATTATTTTAAAAAGGATGCTCACCGGATTGATCTGATCAAAGGCAGTCTCTTGCTTTCCCGTTCCTTTTGTGTAAACTCTAGGTTAATTGACTCCTTCATTCTGTCTAGCTAAAGCTGAAAGGCTGCAGAGGTGAATGAATTGCAGGCAGCAGATGCTTGGATGAAAGAAGAAACAAACCAACCACAGGGTGAAACTTTCTGAAGCATCTGTGTTTCCTTCTGAAAAGTGAGTTGAGAACAGACAGCCTGTGCCTCACTACAGATCTGCAGAGTTGATCATTTCATAGAACATAATCAACATTTCTTTTAATTTCTAAATACTCCATAACTTCTAGTTTTTGTCTTTGTTCTTAATTTCTATGACCTAGCCATTACTAAATGCCACTGCATTTTGATTTATTTCAGTTGTGTGCTATACAATGAGAAATCTTAATTCTGCATCCAGTTTTCTTCTGCTTCTTGTGGCCAAGATGAGAATTTTTGCATGACTGGAATAAAATAATGGGGAAGATCTGGAAAGAGGTTCAAAAAATGTCATGCTCAGTTGCAGCAGAGGGAATAGGATGCTCAGGTGTCAGGAGCCATGGGTTCTGGTTTGTATCCTTGGGATTATTTCTGTTTTTATCCAGCAAGCCTCTTGCATGCAACACAGAAACAGTTCCTGAATGGGAATTCAAAACTGCAGTGATTGGTTAGGCAGGGGATAGCCAGATGCAGTCTTGCTGGCCTTTCAGGCTTTGTAACTTGTGCATTTCGACTTACTTTACGTGTAGAAGTTGACCCCCTCTGCATGAAGTGCCTGTGGCAAACGTTTAGTTGGTAATGCACTTACCAGAAGTGGGGTAGGTGGCTTTGAACGCTTTTGGGCTGAGGAAGAAATAGAACCAGGATCTCCAACTCCCATGGTGTGGAGCCCACTCCACTTAAAATGGGGACGCTGCAGATGCTTTGGTAATCTTTCAGCTTGATGCTGTCTGTACACGTTCCATATGCTTGAGTGTATATGTGGAATCAGTTCCTTTGGAGGTCTATGTGAGCATGCCGAACTTGCGGACCTAGAATACGCTGGATATTTGGCTTAATCAAGTGCTAATGCCCTTGGACAGGTACAACGTCAGAACTTCAACCGTTGAATGAAGTTTTATGTGGAGGATTCGGCTGTCTAGAGCCTATTGTGCACCAGAGCACACTACGTAGTCTTCGTTGAACTGATGTTTTGAAAGCAGATGTCTCAGCTCCTCTGAGTTGAACTTCAGGAGCCCAAGAACAGTTTTTGGATTTTATTGAAAAAAAGAATGATACTATGGCCGCCACTTTTTTTTTCCCTTTTTTCCCCCCGTGCTCATTCTTCAGCAAGAGTACCTTGTGCCATAGCAACCTTCTCCTTCCATACTGGTGTATTCTTTTTCTTCAGCCTGAGGCCAGGTATGGGCAGTTGAGAATATTTTCTTGTTGCTTTTGTAATAAATACAAAGCGTAACTGAATTGATGTTCTACAGTCTAAAAGTATTTCTTCTTTCAAACATCAAGGGAAAAAACCAAAGTTCTTTCCAAACTCCTGATACTTGTCAGAAGTAATTTTCTTATGATTCTAATAATTTGGCTAAAAAAATTAAAAATGTCTTATAAGCATTGTAAATGTAAAGTGGTAGAAATGTAGGAGAAAAACCAGGGATGGCTACTGAATATTTTCTGAATAATAAAGTGAATCTTTCTGTAAAACATCATCTTTACTAATTAATCATAAAATGAAGCTAACTTTCTGAAGTACAACAGCATGTAACAAAAAGCTTTTGATAAAGTTTGCTGTTGGGAATGATCTCATCCTAGTGACCAACCGGTCACTGTGCAATGCTCTAACTATTTGCTGAAACAAAAGTATGCTGCATCGGCTGACCACCGAGGAATCTGTTCGGTCGTGTTGGGGGGAGTTCAGATGCAGTCATGGCGTGGCAGCAGGTAGGAGATGCTGTCTGTAGAGCTTTTCACTTCAGTTTAGAAACAAGAGCTCATCTTCAAGGTGGGTTAAGCAAGAACTGTGTCTTGTGAATTTGATGTACGTATTTTTCTGGCAATCACATTGACTTTTAAGAGTGTATGAAAGATTTCAATTAAAAATGATATAGCAGTGATCCCTGGCTTCCTAGTTTTAAGTTACTTATTTTAAAGCTTAGTACAGTGAATCAATATGCCTTCAGTATTAAATTCACCCAGCTTTATTTTGCAGTGAATTTCTGCCTTGCCGGAGTAAGAAATGAAGGCATCTCTTAACTGGGTTAGAGCATTTATTTAACATTCCCTTCAGATTCACTTTGTTTTTGTTGTGTAAGTCTGTGATATTTAATGACTCCCATAGCTACTGCGTAGTGATACTGTCAGAGTAAATCCTGGTACGTTCACTACTCAATGCTGGCTATCGGTGTGTTCCTGTTGCTGTGACTGAAGTCCTCTGGCCTTCTGGAGTTAAAGCGTTGAGAGGAGGACCCTTCTCCCCCTCTCCCCATGTTACGTTACTGTGCGTGTGGTCAGAGTTTGGGTATGAGATTATTGACTTTCAGTAAAAATTCTGGAACCAATAAGACTTTAGCAGGGCAAGCTACGAGAAGTGGTGCGTGGTGAAATGCCACGTGCTTTCCACCTGTTTCCATTTTTAAAATGATAAAATTGCCACTTTAAAATACGCAGTTGATTGGAAATATTTACTGTAGAAAGAGCAAACCCATCTATTCAACTTCTGTGATTCCTGTGGGAGTTGACACTTGTATCTGTCTTGCTTGATGAGTTAGAATTCAGCAATGTGCCAGAAACAAAGTGAGTTTGATTCATTCTAAGTCAACTTTAAAAACTAGAAGTTGAAGTATTCATTGTTTTTCTTCTTTCAGTTTCTCAGCTGTATATGATTATTTGTTGTGCTTGGATGAATTGAGAGCCGCATGCCGGTTCTAGTTAAAAATGTAATATCTGTGTGTAGGAGGGGCCAAAAAGTTTGGAGTCGGCCAAAACTCAAATACAAATATTTTATTTCTGTCAATTAATGAAATGCTGAGAACTGTAAAAAGAACAGAATTACATATGAGACAATGTATTATACTTGTCTTCCTTTTAGTTGGAATTTGTCTTAAAAAATTATCAGAATCACAGGAGGGTTTGGGTGGGAAGGGACCTGTAAGGCCCATCTAGCCCAACCCCGGCCATGGGCAGGGACATCCCCAACCAGAGCAGGTTGCTCAGAGCCCCGTCCAGCCTGACCTGGGGTGTTCCCAGGGATGGGGCATCCACCACCTCTCTGGGCAACCTGGGACAGGGTTTCACCACCCTCATTGGGAAAAATTTCTTCCTTCTATCTGGTCTAAATCTGCCCTCTTTTAGTTTAAAACTGTTACCCCTTGTCCGATTGCTACAGGCCCTGCTAAAAAGTCTGTCCCCATCTCTTACCAGCCCCTTTTAAGTCCTGGCCGGCTGCGATAAGGTCTCCCTAGAACCTTCCTTCTTATGGAAGAATTAATTAGTAATTTTAGAGTTATAACAGCTTCTAAATCTGAATCCAGCAAGACTGACTACATTTCACCCAGGTGTTGTTGACTTAGAAATCCCCAAACCCTGGGTGGCACAGGAACAGAGCTGTTTATACAACTGTGTGTTTGGTTAGTAGCTGTCAGGCATGTTGCACGGGCCGGTTTCACTGTACTCCCACCGCGTAGTTACATGTCAGTAGTGGTGAACGTGGTATTTGGGAGCACAGCCCGTAGGTGCAGGGTTGCTTTTCACACGCTGGCCTATCGAAACGGCAGACAGTGGAACAGCTTTGCTGGATCTTGCCAGTGAGCTTAAAATAAAGATTAAAAAAAACCCCCAAACAAACCCAAAATAAAAACGGGTCCGGTTCATAAGTAACTCCGACAAAAGCCAGCCTCACATGTTTAAATAGCACTTGGCGCTGCGTGCCTGTCTGCCTCGGCGCCGGCGCCTGGTGCGGCAGAGCGAGCAGGCACGTCTCTGCACCTGGCCGTGGCAGCGTGCTCCTGGTTTTATTTCGAGCTGGCTTAATGGCCAGTAGCAGAACTGTAGTATTTTGTAGCTCTGCCGGGAGGCAAATGAAACAGCGGATGGACATATGAACAGCTTTTTTCGTAATGAGTTTGAGCCGAAAAGTTTTAAGTTCAGATTAAAAGCAGGATGGTATAATTACTATTTTTTTAAATTGGCTTTTGCAGTAAGAACCTACACACTGAACTGTAAGCTTTTCTGATTTGTTTAATGAGTCGAGTTGGGCTGACAAGCCGTTGGTCAGCTCTCGGCACAGGGAGCGGCGGGGGTGTGCGGCTGGGGCCCCTGCTCCTTCAAACCTCAGGGCAAACCTCAGCTGCTCCGCGACTGTCACCCCGAGGAACTCGCGCGCTCGAGCGAGACTAGGCACGGGATTCGAGGCCCCTGTATGGAGGAGGGAAGGATTTTTATTAGAAAATTACTTTTATTTTGGCACTGGAGCAGCTCTTAGGATTGTTTCGTTGGTCAGTTGGGGCCTTGCTACGCTGAATAGATGATGTGTCGAGTACGCGTGCGTGTCCTCCCTCCAGCGTGTAGGCTTCTTGTGCATCTTGTGGCTCCACAGAGCTTTCTTAATTCCAATAGCCGTGAGGAATAGAAACCATATTGATTAAGTATAGTGCTGGAAACTAGTTTTATTGATATGTCTGACGCATTCTCACAAGGGAATTTTTTTCATTCAGGCATAGTACAATATTTATCGTATTCATGTAGCTTTTGATTTCTGAAGACATTATCAGATTTTTAAGGCAGTAAATCTGTGCACTGATTCAACTTGATTGTGATGTAAAATAATGCATATTATAATGCTTTCAGTCATGATGGGAAACTGCTGCTGATCTTACTACATCTTCAGAGCAGCTATCACTTTCCTTGATAAGCACAGGACAAGTATCTGTTCCACCAAGCTCCCTTTGTTTTGGGTATCGTTGTGAGAACACTGACAAATTAACACCACTCCTCTGCATTCACCAAAATAAAATAGGGTCTGTGGGGGGGAAGGAATCTTCTAAGATGCTGAGTGTCTCCTTTTTTCCTGCAGTTCTTTTCCATCTCACTTTTTATTTACTGTGATTGAATAGCCATTTTGCAAAAATGCAGCAAAATAAAAGTGCATGAATCTCTTGTCATCCAGACCTCTGGCTGGTTTTGCCATGGCCATAACTACGGATAGGTTAAACAAAAAAAATCATGTTTAACAATGCATTGCAGTGTCTTAGGGCAGGATAGAATGAATGCCGGCTGAATGATCTCGCACTGTGGTGCTCTGCTCCGCAGCCATCTTCTGCAGGGTATTATTTAAGAGCCTATCTGTGTCAAATGCACAGTTACGTATATTGTGTCTCAGATCTTGAAACAATTTGTTCATCTGTTGTGGTTTAACACAGCTGTCTGCACCTTGTTGTAACCTGCTGTCATCTGAGGTACTAAGACTCTGTCTCACTTTTTCACGCTGAATTGAACAAATCTGTTTTTGGAGGCAGTTGCATAATGGGTAATTAGTGTTCTTCCTCTGTTCAAGTTAATTTTTTTGCTAGCTTTAGAAACTTTTTTTTCTTTAGAAACCTTTATTATTCTTCTACAGTTGTAAATAAACAACTGAAGGATTTATTGGGTAATTTCAAGGCCAGTCACTTCTGTCTTGAATTTGCTAAGGAGTGATACTGTCTTTCAGAAACAGCCATAGTTTTGATGCAGAATGTGTTAACCTGTTCTAGCTCAAGCTAAACGTTCAATCTGTTTGCGAACTGCTGACTCTTATTCTGACTGCTTGGTTTTTCAGCCCACTTGTAAAAAAGGAAAATTTACCTTTTACAGACTGACATTTTTGCCTTGTTCAGTCTGAGTCCCAAGGACTGCTCCTCTTGGAGAGACAAAAATTTCCTTTGCAGCAGGACTCTTTTTTACATCACTTCAAAGTGTTAAGACTTACGGAAAACCCCAAAAGTAAGGGTAAGATGGGCTTCTTTATGCCTTGGAAATGTGATATGCAAATAACTAAATGTTAATGATCTTAATCCTATCTGGCTACACTGTTCTGACCTCTATCTCCCCTTCTTCCATTTCACCAGGTATGGATATCATTCTCTGCTTACACCTTACAGAAAAGAATCCACTTTTAGTTATTCTGACATAGTCTTAAATGTTGGTGCTGTATGATAAATAGTGGGAGAACGTTTGTTTTCTTTCATTCCCCTGCACCTCTCCTTAGTGCCAGAGTGCTTGTTTCTGAATGTGTGGGGTAGCGAGGTTGGTCTGTGTGTTGGAGGTCACTCAGAGCTGTCCTAACTTCTTGGTTCCACCTAACCCGAGGGGCCAGCTCTAGCTTGGCCACGTCAGTCAGGTGGGAAGGAGAGGTGAAATGATGTTTTGAGTCTTCTCCTGAAGTAACTGGGAGAATGTGGGATGTTCCACAGGTGATTTCTGCACAGCTGGGGTCTTGATGAGGCCCTGACAAAGTCTATGTGTAATCAGGACTTCACCATTTCCATAGCTTTGCTATCTCAGGACGCTGATATTGCATAGTTGCAGTGAAACCTGTCTCTTCCGTGTAAAGCTTTTGAGCAACAAGTGCTCTGAAAGCTTCTGGAATACAGTCATATTCTGAATGGTCTTGCTTTTATTGATTATAACACTTTATATTGTGTCTGTAATGCTTTTGAGTGTCATTAACTTTTCTGTTAGAGGATGGCCTCTAGTCTAGAAGTAATTTTGATACTAGGTGAAGTATATATTCTCTGTGCTACAGAATAGCCGTGAGTCCTGGCAAGACCTTTTAGCTTGAAGGAGAGAGAGGAGGAACCTCTGCCCAGCCTCTGCCAGGGTTGTCTTGCAGTGCTTATTACAGTTGAGTGGAGTATGTTTTCACATGCTATAGAACTACAGCGAGGATCTGTAATTCTCCACTGTGCAATCCAGTCTCTGAAACAGTGAGATTTGAAATATTCATCTGTCAAATGTAGCGGATCACTTAAGCTGTGAACAGTTTTAACTTTGTGCTCGGGCAGGTAATCTGCCCCTGCAGTGGCACTGGCGCAGAGTGCGCCTTGGTTCCTATTAGCCGGTCCTCTCTGTTGGCGGGAGGTTGGTGAAGGTTGGCTTACAGATGTGCAGGGCAGCAGCTGGTTTATGAGTAGCAGATGCCAGAAAAGCAAGTAGGGAAGCTCAGTGATGTCAAGCACTTCAGTAGCAATGATCATGTGCCTGTGCACTGGGTTTAAATGCTTCATTTCGCCTTCCTCCTTCTGATCCATATTGATGTTTTGGCTCTTGAGAATGCCGA
>NW_010522796.1:21334-34946 GCF_000687285.1 Phaethon lepturus
ACTCTAAACCTGTTATCTTTGTGCAATGGAAAAGTTAAGATTACTGTTTTGTTTTTTTTTCTTATGTATTCCTTGGTGTACTAGTTGTATTGCTGTCTGTCATCATTAAAAAAAAGTTGTGTTCTCTCTTCCTAATAAGAGGGATGCATCTTTTGTATCATCATTGGCTAAATAACAGTCCCAAAATTGATATGGAAATTGATAGGGAAATATAAGAGCAAAATCAGGTTCTGCTGTTTGTAATCTGTTACTATTGAATTTTGGCATGGACTAAACTTAAGTGTTGGAGACAAGGGGAATTACCATGCCCATTTGCCCTTTTTCAAACAGCAGTTCTTGTACACAGAGGAAGTGCTGTTTTCCTCCATCTGTTTTAAGAAATGGTGTGCATGTGGCTTGCCCTTGGGATGCTTTTGCTCACCTGTGACTAATGAGGAGTGTTAAGTGTTCCTAATAAGGTCTTATCTGGCTGTTCTGACACCAGCCCTGCTGTTCATACCCTTTAGAGCTGTTCTGCTCAACTGCATCTCCAATTTCTGTAACGGAGGCACTGGAAACCAACCTGTGAGGCTCGTGTGTGCAAGGCTAGTAGATATTGGGTGAAGGAAGATAGAATTTCCTGTAAAGCAGCATCTGTGTTCAGGAGCAGATTCCACAAAAAGCAAGCAGAAAAGCACATTGATTTCTAGCACTTAAGTAGCAGTGTTAAGTGTGTGTGTTTTTGTGTTGTTTATTCCTCTGTCCCCCCACCCTTACTCCTTCTGTTCCTTGCTGCCATTTTGCCTCTTGAGAAAGCGGAGAGATCTCTTTTGATGCCCCATTATATGCAAGGGACAAGCATCTCTGTCTCCTGAAAATGTTGCTGCCTGTTATGTCTGAAAGCGATGAGGACAGTAATAGAATATAGAACCATGATGGAAGCTCTGTCCTGTGGCTTGTTATGGAAATGTGTGGTCTTAATGCAGAACTGCATCTGTAAAGAGCAACTAGTTCATAAAATGCATCACTGTAAACAAAGGAGATACTGAATTTGCTATTGAGTGGATTCATCTTAGTCTTGCTTACCTTCTGTAGTGCTGGTGTGACTGATTTTAAAGGACATGGTTAATGCCTAGTTCAGTTCCTCTTAAGTGTTCCCAAACATCTTAACCTGTGTATTTTAGGTTAAACATTTATTAAACCTGTCAAACTGATTTGCTTAGATATTAGTGTTTCTTTAGAGCACATCTGGGCATGAGAACTTAGTCTACATAAATAGCATGGAGACATCTTTTGTTTTTATTTTTTTAAGTAGATAACATAGACTTTCAGAGCTTTGAACCCAGGGTGCTGGTCAGGCTGCCAGCATGTAATCTGCTTAATTTTGGTACTTGATGTTTTTTTTTTGTGGGGGGGCTTTTTTTCTCCAAAGCATTCCATGTAAAATCTACTGTCAGAAGTAAGTTTCCAAAGTGAAAATAGAGAGATTTATGATTTACTTAATTCCTCCGTCTTAAAGGTACTTCTGTGTCAAGACTGGGGCAGTTGCAAGCCAGGATGAAGAAGCACAGGTCAAGGGTACTGCCGTATTTGAGTCCTCAAGTCCCTGTAAAACAACCCAGGAAACCTCAACTTAAAGAGCACTTGCTGCTCTCTGTGTGGATCCTTTAACATAAAAATTACAGTGGCTTGGTAGGTGGGTTTTTAAGATGTGCTGAGCACTTAAGTACTCAGTGAAGTCAATTAACAGTATCCCTGAAAAGTGACGCGCAGCTGTGCAGCGCTCTCCCCTGCCCTCGTCACTGCCATCCATAGGTACCAGCGGTTTGATCCTCCCCATACTGCGCTTGCTGCCGGAGGAGCCCTGGTACCAGAGGAGGATTGTGACCTCTGCAGGGGACTTGGGTGTGAGGAGATATTAATGGGCAACTCTGGCACTTAAATTATGAAAGTTGGCAGGCATCAACCTTGAAAACGTAAGTAGATGTAAGTCTTATGAATTTGTATGCTTTCCTTTCTTACAATAGTAAAATGTCAGATATGGTTCAGAAGTCTCCTCCAATAGTTGTTTTACTTTAAAGCAGTCGCCATGGTACCGTGTTATCACTGAGGCCGTCTTCAAGGTCCCAAAGAAATGGGAAATCCAAGCTCCTCTCTTGTTTGCCTATGCTAGTACATTAGCTGACACTGCAGACAACACATTCTTTAATCTGGCCTAATTTTGTAAAATTGCTGTTGGCACCTGCAACTTCCTTCTTGGTTTTGCTTTTCCAAAGTTGAGGAAAGACAACATCTCATAGTCCAAATGAGATTATGGTGTTCTCCATTCGTGAGTGCACCAGCAGATGGATTTTTAAAAAAAAAATTTTTTTAATATATATATTCACATTATATTTTTAAATGTGCATATGTGACTGACCACTCCATTGACTCTTTGATCTGTGTAGCGAGAGAGTTTGTCACCTGTGAAAGAAAACAAACAGCCCTGTTCTTGAACCATCTTGGGACTTGCTAGATTAGGGTGTGGGAAAACAGCGGTGCTCTCTACTGCTGCTCTAAAAGGGTGTAGTGCGGGTGAAATGAGTAAGAGAAGGATGCTTTTTGTTTTACGTGTTGAACAGCCTGTTACAACTTGGCTACTGATAAACCTATTTCAGGCTTGTTTGCTGGGCATGGGACCTCAGTGCCTTTTATGGCTTGCATTTAGAAGTCTTATGATTCTTCCTTAGCTTCCTTCACCTGTGTCTGGAAATGACCGCTGCCTGCCTCCATGGGGCAAAAATGAAGCGTTAACTATGGCTTGAATAGGATTGAGCTCAAAGAAGTTCCTTTGCAAAGCAAGAACAAGATTTTCCACAGCTGAGAAGTAATAGCTGGTGGGGCAACATATATAGTTGTATTTAGATTTATAACATATATCACTGTTTAGATTTAGATGAGACATAAGGAAGAAAATGTTCACTATGAAGGTGGTGAGACGCTGGCCCAGGTTGCCCAGAGAGGTGGTAGTTGCCCCATCCCTGGAAGCATCCCAGGTCAGGTTGGATGGGGCTCTGAGCAGCCTGCTCTGGTTGAAGAAGTCCTTGCTCATGGCAGGGTGTTGGACTAGATGGCCTTTACAGGTCCCTTCCCACCCAAACCCATCTGTGATTCTATGGAGAATGAGAGAACATGCATCCAGGCAGCCAGTCAGCTTGGCAGTATTTCAGGTTAAAGAGGTGGCAGTTGTAGGTTAGCCACTGGTAAAATCTTATGATCACTTCACACTTCAGCTATTTGATGAACTCTGTTTTGAAAAGTGAAGGCATTGAATCGGTATGAGTTGAGAGGGAGTTGGGTTGGGAATAGCCCTCTATTTTAGCTGAAGTTGTTATGAATGAGTGACTTACACTGTGAAGGGGTAGAAGAAAACTGCAGAGGAGGGTATGTGGAGAGTTGCTAGTTGCCCCTATTAATCTCTTAATGAATAACCTGTGAAAAACAGATGTGCCAGACATCTGGTTTGGATAAAAGGAACAATCTAGAGCAGAGAGACTTTATGAAAGACTCTTCGAAACCTAGGAAAAATGAAATTTTTTTAAAAAGGCATTGAGAGGTAAGACCTTGCAAATAACCCTGGTTCTTACAGTAGTGGGCTGGGGGGACTTCCTTGGTGGTACGCTCTTTCATAGTGGCAGATGAGGATGAGCTGGAATACTGGAGTCTCCAGGAAGCTGGGATGACATGAATATTAAAACAATTTACTGAGTAAAAGCTTCTCATAGTCTGTCATCTCCGGCTATGCCTGTGCCAGTGAATTACATGATGCTTGGTGACTTCTGGTAGTGCTGGAATACAGCGTCTGTGCTGTTGCTTTTAGAATATTTCCTGTTGCAATCTTTGGCCTAGGGCAAAAGTACTCTCCCAGACACTGGTGGATGCTGTTCAAGAGCTAGCATGGACCAGGACTGTTCTCAAGAGCCCGTTTGCATGTAGCCACCCTGGTTTAAAGAGTAAGACTTTACAAGTGTGGATGCAGCCCCTTCCTAGTCACCGCAGTCCTGCGCATGTCAAGTCAAATCTGACATTGAACTTCCTAGCGGGGAGGTAGCCTTCATGTTCCTTCGTGATTGCAGGAAGCGCAATCAGTTTAGCAGCCTTTCATTAGAGGACAAGTGAAATTTGAATAATGAAAGCTCCTTTTTCTCTTTGTCCTTGTCGTGGTTTAGTCCCAGCCGACAACTAAGCACCACCCAACTGCTCACTCACTCCACCTCCCACAGTGGGGCAGGGGAGAGAATTAGGAAAAAAACCTCATGGGTTGAGATAAACTTGGTTTAATAGGACAGAAAGAAAGAAGGAAACAACAGTGATAATACCAACAAAGGAATGTACAAGAACAAGTGATGCCCAATACAGCAATTGCTCACCACCCAGTGATCGACAGCCCGTCCCCGAGCAGTGATTTCCGCCCCCCAGCCCACTCCAGTTTATGTACTGGGCATGATGTCGTATGGTAGGGAATATCTCTTTGGCCAGTCTGGGCCAGCTGTCCCGGCTGTGTCCCCTCCCAGCTCCCCGTGCCCCCCGAACGTGCTTGCTGGCAAGCCAGCACAAGAAGCTGGACTGTCCTTGACTGCTCAGCAACAACCCAAAACATCAGCACATTATCAACAGTTTCTCATCCCAAATCCAAAACACAGTCTCACACTAGCTTCTGTGAAGAAAACCAGCTCTATCCTGGCTGAAACCAGGACAGTCCTCCTCAGATGATCGTTAGTGTTCAGCCCCAGCTAAGGCAAAACGGCCGTTGGATGAGCTTCAGTTGCATATAGTTTAACTGGAGTGTGTTTCTCTGTCAGTCATAATTCAAGACTTGGCCCAGGTTCTTACAGCTCCTTTTTCTAATGTGCATGCAACTAAATCTTTACTTCGTGAATCCCCACAACATCTCAAATCATTAAAAATGCCTATCTCTGGTCTATATTATCCAAAAAGATGGCAGGTTGCTGGGTAATGCTGTCTTAGTGTGGGCGCAGGCATGTGCTTGGACAAATAAAGCATATGACAGGATCTGTATTGATTAGATATAACAGTAGGAAGAATTCCTGAATTCTTAATACCTTTATTTTTGGATGTAACTTGGCTAGGCTGAAGGCTTACTGTTCAATGAATTGTTCCAAAAATAAATATTTCAGAAGAGGATTAAACTTGAATGTGGAAGACAATTTTTCTTATGCATCAGTGTTCATGGAAGGAACTGGCTAGAAATCAGTATTCTCCTTAAATTTGCATGCTCTGAACCCAAATTAGAACTGCTTTCACCAAAACTACTCATCCACACAGGAAGCTAGAGGTGCTGTTGGGAATGCAACTGTGATAGCTAATTTTAGCTAATTTAGTCCTGTTAGCAGCAGAGTTCCTCAACTGTGAAAAAAGATACTTTGGTCTTTCTTTTTTTTATTGAGCTTCTACTGAAAAGGAATGTGCTTTCTCATTTTCTGCCTTGGTTTTTGGTGCTTTCTTTTTGTGGATCTGGTTGTTTGTGTGTGCGGTTTTTTGGGGTAGGTTTTTTTCTGTGGTTGGCACATCTGAAAGATCTATGGAAAGATTCAAAAATCACTTCTGTCAAAGTAATTTCATCTCATCCTTCTTTGGGTGTTTTCAGCCTCTTGTCATGTGTACTCTGTCTTGTAATACAGTTGACTACTCGCTCCCACCCTCCCCATGTTCTTTGGTTGTACACTAACTAACCAAAGGCCACTGGCTGCTGGAGCTTACCTGTTAATTAGCGTTTGCTGCACTGTCCAGCCTTTTGGGGTCATTCTGAAAAGTCCTTGGTCCTTGGCAGTGGTGATTTGGCAATCTGTGAGTCATTCTTCCAACTTTCTAGAATCATTGTATGTAATTTCTTTATTCAGATTGTTCTTGACATACAAAAATCTACTGTGCTATAAAAACACCTACACTTGTGCAGCTACTTATTTACTCTCTGATTGTATGAACCTCACTGTTTTTTCAACTTTGTCGACCTGAATTGCTACAGAAGACTATTTGTTAAAACCTGTCCCCTTTCATAAGGATTAAATATGGATATTGATGAAGAGTATCTGCTTGCTTTACAGTAAAAGACCTTTGTTCTTCCATGTGCTACCTGCAGTTTCTTTCTACAAGTAGTACATGTTACGTGACTACTGTAAAAGTCTGACTTGCTGCTCATGAATGTTTCCTGAGAAAATTATTCACTCTTAGAGTTCAGCACTTCCTTTTCTCCTGGGAGAAGCTCTACTCAAAAGCCTAGAATCAAATCTAAAAGCAATCTCTTTTGAATAGTCAGCTTTATTTGAGGTGCCTCATGCAAGTGTGGGAACCGGAATTTGATACTCAACAAAAATTCATTAACTATTGGGCAGTGGTATCCATGAGGAAAGAAGTCCACCATATATTCTAAAATAAATTCTTGTTTTAGGATCTTAGTGAGTTCAGTTATGGGCAAGGAGCCAAGATTGTGGTTATAAAGGTGGTTTTCCTTGTGTCAAGTTGTTGTAATTAATTTGCTGCTAACATTATTCCTCTAGGAAAGGACTGGGATGAAAATCTGAGATGCCTTAATCTCCAGGTTTCATGGCCACCATGTGTATATATAGCTCGGGGTTTACAAGACTTGTGTTTGAATGACGTGATATTGCTTTGCATCTGGAACGCTGTAGCTGCAATGTGTGCCGCCCCTCTCGGCTTTTCCTATCAAGTCATCTTCATGTACCATGCATATTTAAGATGAGGAGCTATTTAAAGGAAGCTGTTTATCTAGAGATTGGGAAACAGAGTATGAAGGGTGAGAGACAGCCGGAAACTAAAAGATTGAGTGGTTTTCTCTCCCAGGATATGGGAAATAGTCTTACGAATTTGGGCATGAGAAAACAGTCTTGCTTGTTAAGAGAGATTGAGGGAGCCTATAAGGGCCTCTGATATGACGAATGGCACATTCTTTCTGTTATAAACTTAATTGCACTGAAGTGCATTCCATTTAGCTGGGGTAAGAGTGATAATCCTGAAAATAACTGCAGGTTTGCTCTAATATCTCTCTTTGGCAGTACAGCAACATAAATGCAGATTGAGACAAGCACTGTTCATAGAGAAAGTACTAAATTAGTTGAACTAGAGACTGTCTAATGACGATATTTTTTGTGAGGTGGATGTAAGGGAATTGCTTCCTTGATTCTGTCTTGCATCTTTTTTGGTTGGCTTACCAAGGTAAGTTGTATGCTTTTCTCACAGACTAAGGAGAGGTGGTAGTTTACTCCATCCCCAAAAGGGCTGCCACTGGAAACTGGCAGGGACAAGCAGTTGCTACTTAAAGTAGCAAGACCCTTTAAAATTAAGAAAAGCCAAAAAGAATTGTTAATGAGTGCTCTGAAATATGTATGTACTTCGGGACTCTCAGAATAACTGTTCCATTATAGGTGGGGTGGATTTGGTGAACTCTCAGGTGAGAAGGAAACAGAAGGTGTGAGACTGGGTAGTAAGCAAAAAGGATTCTAGTGTATTAATGGGATGCAGGTAGTTCAGCTGGTCGGGGGGCGGGGGGAAATCTGTGTAGAAAACTGGATGAAGTTAGAGAAGCCATTGAAATGTTTAGTAAAAAAAGTGCAAGGAGCTTGGGAACCAGAAGAGCTGAGGAACAAGAACTACTGGTGTAGGATGTGAAACTGGGTATTATAGGGATAGCAAACATGATGGGACAGTATGCATACCAGGCATTACCTGTTTTCTGATAGCGTAGGCAAGATAAAAATGAAGAGTGGGTGTGGTGTGGGATGTAAATGAAATAATAGACTGCTTTTCCTCTGTGTTGCTTTTCAGTGTGACTTGCATAAAAATTGTGTTGGGCAGAAATAAAGTTGCAAACTTGGAATCAAGGTTGCAATGTATAGACGGGTATCTCTTAAAGTTAAAATAGTTCCCAGTAATATGTCTTGAAACTGGAAAATAATAACGGCTAATAATGGAACACGTGGGTCAGTATTAGCTGGCCAGGTGACAAATGACTTTGTTTTTTCCCCTGCTCTACATCAAAACTTCTATAAGTAGTTGGAGTATTCCTCAATTTATTATGTGAGGGGACAAGGTAAAGTCTATCTTAGACTACCTTAAGACCTAGTGCATAAAAAAAATCTTTGCAGCCACACCTGCGATTTTAGCAAATCTGTTGGTTTGGGTGGTAAGACAGACAGTTCATTTAGCATTTCTGCTTGTCAGTCAAGTACACCCCATACTTAAGGAAAAAAGCAATCTTTTACAACTGTGAATAGTAAAGACCACCTTGGTAGTATAGGAATGCTTTCCTTCAGGGTTTATTTAAAGAACAACTAGAGATGCGGGCTTACCAAAGGAGGAATGGTTTTGCCTAGACCAAGAAACTGTGGTAGTTTTTACTTCACTGGTATCAGAACCGTGGCTGATACAGCACTACCCAATTTGACATGGAGTAGCCATGCCCAGCACTAAAAAAGGAGCTAATACTTTTCTTTAATGTTCTTCTGCAAAAGGTAGGGATGTGGGGTTTTTCTTTTTTTTTTCTTAACAAACAAGATCAAGTTTGGTGTTTTCAATGCAAAGAGATTGGAGTATCTTGTGTGAGAGTGTAATAACCTGGTGGATCCCAGCAACAGATGTGGGATGAACTTTAATGGAATAGACTGTCGGTTTGTGCGTTTAGGGCTTGATTCCTTTAGATGTGATCTGGGTGTTCATCAGTTGGAAGTAGTGGGGGAGAAGAACCTTGATGGCCCAATTTATCACAGGGTGACTAGACTGCAAATAATGATGTGGAACAAGAACATGTGGCTTATGATGTGCATTAGCAGAGTTTTCTTCTGTTGGGAAGGGGAGCATTAGTGTTACCACACAAGCAAGAGCTCATCCACAATACTCGTGTATCTGAATCATACACAGGATATTTCTCGATTCCTTAATTAACTTAGTAACTCTCCTTTTCACCCCTTCTGAAGGGAATGGGACTCCTGTTTCAGAAGGTTTTTCTCATTCCTGAGTGCTTTACCAGTTATTAAAGCTGAAATGGTACTCTCTTTAGTGGACTGTTTTTCTCATTTAACTGAAAGTTCTAGCATTTGCACACTACAGCTACCTGACTGGAGGTTGTAATGAGGTGGGTGTTGGTCTCTTCTCCCAAGTAACCAGCAACAGGATGAGAGGAAGGGGCCTCAAGTTGCGCCGGGGGCGGTTTAGATTGGGTGTTAGGGAAAATTTCTTTACTGAAAGAGTGGTCAAACATTGGCACAGGCTTCCCAGGGAAGCTGTGGAGTCACCGTCCCTGGAGGTATTCAAAAAACATGTAGACATGGCACTTGGGGACATGGTTTAGTGGGTATGGTGGTGTTGGGTTGATGGTTGGACTTGATGATCTTGGAGGTCTTTTCCAACCTTAATGATCCTGTGACTATGACTTTACTTCCATGTAACGTGAGATGTGCATCTGTAAGGAGAGGAACAAGCATTAGTGTTTCTACAGGACTTTGCAGTAATAAGCAGGTACTGAGATGATATTTTGTTGTGAGACTGGCTTGATTACTTTGCTATGGTGAAGAACAAGTTGGACGTTTCTCTGTGCAGATTGAAATACTTAACTGACTTTGTGCGGCTTAGTTTATATTCTTTTCTGTGTAGTGCTGCAAGGAGAATATAAGGAGCATTATTTTGATAGAATTTATTTTGTGTGTAGATATGCTTGTTTTAAAATAAAGAAACACTAATGAATGAAGCATGTCCCAAATTTTTCTACACGATATTTTACAACACCCAGCAGACGAGGAGATGGTTCCCTCGTAAAGCTGGTGGGTACAGCTTTGCTGAGATGTACAGAAAATAGCCTGCTATGTGCAACTGAAATACAGCTCATGATTTCCTTTTCTTTTGATCTCTATGCCCTTAAAACATTAATCCAAGTATCATTAATGTAATCCTTACAAGAATACAGCATATGTGTTTCTAGTTGAGTAATACGACTAGCAATACCTGAAGGTTTTGACTTGTGGATGTATTAATAACATTGTGAGGGGCTCCACTCTGAAGTTTGGAAGTACAGAAAACTGCATGGAGCAGTATAGGCATTATTGAACAAAAAGAGCTTCATCTTTGCTTTTCACTTGTCTTGGACTAAAACCTGACAGTTCTGCCATATGAAAGCCTTTAGAGTGCCTTGCACAGTGACTCTACATAATAATAACAACAGATAAATTGGGCCCCAGATGTTTTGGTGCCTCTTTAGCTTTGTTCATCTCAGTCAGATAAAAATCAACTTGTGAATCAAACCTGGCTGTCGCAGGTGGCTATGCAGGTGTATGCCCAACAGTTGACTTTGAGAGCTTTTAAGCCATTATAGGAACACCTGAAATACTGCTTAATGGAGAGGTGTCCTAATCATCCTGGATTACTTCAGCTTCAGTGGTGTGTTTGTAAAAAAGCAAACCCAAAACCCCACCACAAACAACAAAAAACCCCCACAATGATTAAGATGCATAATGAGGGAAACGTTGCTCACAATTTTCATGGTATATCCTTAATAGCTTGAGAAGGTGTCGATGTGAAATAGTAATAGCTAGATAGCATTCCTGTCAAGGAACGAACATTAAAGCAAGCTGCCTGGTTGGCTGTGGTGGGACGGGAGCAAAACTTCTCAAGACTTAGTTAATTTTGAGTAACATAAATCATCTCCTAGCCACCCCAAATAAGCTTACATCCAAGTACTCTGTAATTGTATGGCTTCATCTTAATTGTGCGTGCATTGTATTTTGCAGATAAGCAGTTTCTGAGGACTGCAGTACCTGCTAAAGAGAACACCTGCTTTTGAGGTATGAACTCCTTTTTCTAGTGACACAACACTAAATCTTTAAGTAAAAGCAAAGTTTTGATACAGCTGTGTGTACATACTAAAACTTAATCTGTTCTGGGAAATACAGCTACTGTCTATAGAGTTCTGAAATGTCAAAATCTCCAAGAGAAGTTCAGTAGCAAAGCTTGGCAGAGCCAGCATGCTTGGCTATGACAAGTGGAGTGTTAAGTGGACTCTGGGAGAGTCTGCATGTCTTTAAAAGGTATTACACACAGTTCTGTGACTTGAACTTCTGCAGAATAAACATATCTGAAATGCAGTTACCTTTCTATTCTTATGTTAAACACTCTATTTACTCTTTTTGCATCCTTCCTTTTGGGTATTCATTAAAGCTTCTAACTTTATTCTCCTGCTTCTGTTCAAGATAGCAGGGCTGGTGTGTGACTTGAGGGATGTTCTTTCTGGTCAGCTGGACCTTCTTTTCTTGCTTTTTCTGCTGCAAAGGATGGACATCTTGTTCAACTTGGTCACTCTGTTTTTATCAGAGTAAGAGGACTGCAAAAGATCAAAATGGTCAAACTAAGCTAAGAAAAAACAAGTTTGATTTGATTTGTTAGGAATTTGGAGCAGCAGATCATCCAAGTTTCTTGTCCTAGCCTTCCTTTGTGGAAGGCACCATAAAGCTACGCTTCCACTGGAGTCTATCATCACGTCTGCAGTCTGAGGATATTTGAGGTACAAGTGCTCACCTAACATGTTTTATTGAAGAAATTACAATTTCTTCATGATGTTTATACAGACTGAGGGACCCAGGTGTCTTCTACATTGCAGTTTGATTAGCTTGACAGTGATTGTTCTCAAATGCTGCCTACTTCTTCAAGTCCTGGGAGCAGTATCAGCCTGTTTACTCCACTAATTAATAATTCCTTCTGCCTTAACCTTAAGGAAGTCTAGAATGTAAAACAACGAAACACAGGGCACAGTCTTGTACAAAAATGACTAAGCTTTTAATGTCAGTCTGCCAGTACCATGCGATGGTACTTGGCTGAAAAGGCGGCAGAGGAGTCAAATGGATGCAGCTCAATTACAGCTTTTTTTAACATCACCAACTGTATCTACTATGATTTACTGAAACTGTCTTGAAGTGACAGTAGCCTCTTATGTCTCCTAAACATTTGTTATGGGTTTGGGATAAAATTGTTCCTAAAATGTCTTTTTAGGTCTCCTTAAATGGCAGGTGCAGAGATAATGTCATAGATGCAAAGTTCTGTCTTTTCAGTTGGGCTGATGCTCTTGTGTATCCGTTTGCTGTGTGACTGGAACCAGGCTTAGTTAGGGACAGCCACACCACCGGTTGTTTATACTGTGTACTGTGTCTGCCTGCCAAACCATCTTAAGTTGTTGTCTAAAAGCTGTTTGACTAAAAGCCAAATAAGATGGCTTATCTCCCTCTGAGGGGGATGGAGGGAGGGGAGGTGCCTGGAATGCTGTGCATGCTTTTCACTGTGACCTTGATAGAGCTAAAGAGGTCATGGCAGGTGGACTGTCACCTTCTCCTGCAGGGAGTGAGCACTATGTGCAGCTGAACAGAGAAGATGACATAAGTGTGTAAATGCCCTTTCTGCATGTCCTGGTCTTGAACTTCTTTTTTTCTTCCCTTTCCACTTCACTTAGCTTTGACCAATGTGGTCTTAATGTCTGCCAGACTCCTTGGCTGTCTGGAACTGATCTCAGACTTCAATTTACTTGGTCATGTTGTTAACTCGCAAGTTGCCTAAGGGGGTGAGTTTGCTACGTTATAATTTTCCTCCTTTTCTCCATTGTACAAAAATGCCAGTTACGATGTAAGCTGCCTCCTGGAGTCCCAGGGATGCATGTAGTTGTACCTCTCAACATTTGTTGTTCCATGGTTTCAGGACATGGAAACCAAGCAGGTGTTTCCGACAGACTGTATTCAGCAGCTAAAAATGCTTCCTGAAGTAATTTATCCGGGAACATTTAATCCATGCTCATTGACTGCCTAGATGAATAAAGGCAACTTCCTCCCCAACATCCTTTGGAGGAGC
This sequence comes from Phaethon lepturus, assembly GCF_000687285.1. Taxonomy (NCBI): domain Eukaryota; kingdom Metazoa; phylum Chordata; class Aves; order Phaethontiformes; family Phaethontidae; genus Phaethon; species Phaethon lepturus. Next base: position 34,211 of record NW_010522796.1, read on the forward strand.
CCGGGAGAGCAGGCAGGAAGGGGGAAGTGTTTGTGTGAGTCTGGCACTGGCTGGTCCGTTCTTGTTGGATGGCCTGATTGAGGAATATCCTGGGTTCTCCCAACTGGGGAGTATCTTGGGTACTTGACAAAACAAACCCAAAACCCATTCATCTCAGACTTGTCACTTAGAAATGAATGGGTTCTTCCTACTTACTCTGTTATGAGCTCTTTCAACCAAGCACAGTTGCATGTTTGGTCATCTTGTTTTCTTAAACTACAACTGGTGGCACCTAGAACTTCATTTGGTTATGGTATTGGTTACATGTGTATCGGTGGGGAGAAAGTACTTTTAAATTAATCCAGCAGGTAATGTTTTTATATTTTTTGTATAACTGTTCTAACTGTGAAGCAGCATGCACAAAACCACATTTTCAGGATCAATTTTATTGATTAAAAGTGAACTAGATTGGGGTTGCTGCTGCTGACATAATTGTAGTAGGAGCAAGTAGTTGCTACTTGCTGTGTGACTCCCTGCTCCTCTCCAGCAGAGCTCTGCCTACGGAGAGTTCTGCTCAGATACGGCAAGCAGGTAAGAACGAACTTCCTCTGCCTCTGTGCTTTAGCAAACCAAGTGTGATTGCTTTCTCTCTGAGAGGACTTTGCAGTTTGCTGCAGAAGGGGCTGGTGCATTATCACCCACCCTTTGAAAAGGGGGTTGAGGAAATATGTGCTGACCTTCCAGGTTGAGAATGCCG
>NW_010522796.1:34977-47235 GCF_000687285.1 Phaethon lepturus
TAATGCCGAGAATGGAACTGAGAAGGTTTAGCCCTTGAAGTAAGAGAACCCTTGAGAAGGCGGCAATGCTACTATGTCACTTAAAACGTATGCTTTTACTTCCTTAGAAAGATGTGGGCAGAACGCTTTCTTTTAAAAAGTGGTGTTTTTAGTACCACAGTGAACAATTATCTATTTGGTCCCCTTATCCTTCTCTTTTTGGAAGGAAAATGGCCTGTGTCAAAGGGCACAATGCTGTGATACTGGATATTGCAGCCATACCTGCACTAAGGAATTGAATCATTCTCTAAAGAAACTAACAGACCGTACCTGGTAGCATTGCAGGGAGAGTTGAAATTTCTTTTATTGTTCTTTCTTTCATGAAAGCTCAGCTTTTGTTTTCTAACCAATATCTTGTTTTTCAGCCATAGTTGAATGTATTTGTTATCAAGAGTACGGAAATAAAAATACAATAGTGGTTGAACTGCAGTAGTTACTCCCTTCCTCCTCTGCTGGCTTCCTGCATACATTTTGGAAGGTGGAAACTATTCTTCTGCATTAATTCATTTCAGAAATGAGTGTTCTTCCCCCTGTTGCCACTGTTGAAAATCCATCAGATTTCAAAAACCAAAGGGCATGAACAAAGAGAAACAATTACTCTCACATACATTCCTTGAGACTGAGAAGTAACATAAGGCTTCTTGCCATAGCTCCTTTCAGGGTTTTGCCATACTCCAACCTGATGCAAGCATTGACTAATAAGACATCTTGGTTTTCCTCCACTTTACCTAAACCTTTAACCAGATAAACCGCATAGGCACCATTCTAGTTGAACTAAGTCTGCATTCATCTGCTTGCAACATTTGAGCATGTTTCTTAGAAGAAAAACTAAAAAATTGGAGCAGTGCTTTCACTGACTTGATTGTATTTCTCCCAGACTTAAGTTTGCAGTTATTGTTGAGAGTTGTTTTCTAAACGTGGTTCTAGTTGCTCTAGTTCAGTCACTAGTAGCTAATGTTGGTTGCTTTCTTAGGCAGGAGTTTTGTTGTTAAAACCAACTCTGAGCAACCTGGTCTAATTGAAGATGTCCCTGCAGGGGTGGTGGACTAGATGACCTTTAAAGGTCCCTTCCAAGCCAAAGATTCTATGATTCTATAATGGAAAGGCTCAAATGGTCAAAGTTGTTCTTTTGACTAGCTCGGGAGGAATTAGGTTCAGCTGTTTGAAGGGTGTAAGCAGTTAAATTGAACTCAGACTACAGGCTGTGCTTTTTTCTGTAGCCTGTCATGAATTTGGTACGGCAGTAACAACTTTCTGGGGAGAGCTAGTTATCTTCAATTACCCAGGTCTTTCTTGCATAACCTGCCACTTTTAACGCTATTAATATGTCTATACTGCACTAATGCTGCTCCTTTTTCAGAACTCAGGAGTTCTGTGATGCTCTTATGGCACTTGGCCAACTGCATGACTGAACTTAGCTAAATAAAAATCCCTGGGATCCTCTCTAAGAATAAACATCACGTGAGAGCAGGAGTGTTTCCCTGCTTTGAGAGAATTAAAATGGCGTGCGGGTAGGGAATAACAGCAGCAGCTTAAGGGCTAGGCTGGCATCGCTCTGGCTAAAAGGGATAAGCTTCAAGACCAGAGGAAGCAGAAGGGTCTGGCGTGTAACCTTTAGTGTTCCTTGCTGTTGAGTTTGTCAGTCCAGGATGACATAGTGCTCTCAGAATGTACTGTTTTTATAATTCAAGAATCTGATAAATACCCTTATGAAGGAGACATGAGCACACTTGCTTAACATGTAGTCTAGCAGTGTGTCATGTTGGGCCTCGGCCTACAGCTTAAATACTTATTAGTGTGCTATTGAGCAAATTTCTGAGCACTTCTCTCTACCTGTATTTTTTCTTTTTCCCCCCTTGGTAGCATGGGAGGTCCTGGAACTGGTGTGGGCGCCTGGTAGTGTTGCCTCAGGTAGGCCTGCCTGTGGCTTATGTCCTGGCACAAGCAGTAATGGACGCTGGGATAACGTTATCTTGCAAGTAATTCCCTTGCTGAGGGAGCAAGTCTCCGCTCTGCCGGCCTGCGGTGCGTTACCGCTGGTAACGGAGCACGTGAATGTGCCTTGTATTCCGTGGTCCCTCAAAAGTGTGTGTTCCCCCGGGGGTTCTGTGGTGACTCACCGGACCTCTCCCCACTGCACATCCCCTTCTGAAGCTAAATTATTGTTCTACCTTTCTTTGTTTTGAAGCTGTTACGTTACCAAACAGGAGTGCCTCTCTCTGCTGGATCGCAGGCAGGCACAATTTACTTCCCAGGCTTCCAGCAAATCCTTTCATGAGCTACTGTAGCCCAAGACTTCAGTTCTGCTGCAGAGGTGGCCAAGTGCATGCGGCATTTTTAAAGCTATATGCTTCGACCTCGTTTTAAAAGGACTTCTGATTTTTTTTTTTTCTTTCTCAGTTGTGTGTAGGCACAATAACCCTACTTGGAAGTAATTCCTCGTAACACAGAATATGTTTAATCTCCATTATATCTATTATGGAGTTGCTCCAAGATGAACAGAACCTATGCATTGAATTGCAGAAGAGCCAGGCCCTTCCCAAGCAAGTTCTAGTAACACACTGCTGTGGCGGACTTGGATATCCCAAAGCTGCTCTTAACAGCCCTTAACAGAGTAAGGAGGAGTGGGCTCCACAGCTCTGAATCCTCTAGGTATACCCTGTTACCCTCATAGAAGTGTCTAGGGACTTCATTTCTCCATGAAGTTCTGAGCACCTAAGTGGCTGCCATGGAAATACAGGGACTGAATTTTGTTTCAGGCTTGAAAATCTAACACGTGAAGCAAACGGAAAGCCGCTAATGCTTGGTAAATGGGCGCGTTCACTCGAAGCTAGTTTGCTTTCATGGTCACAGAGTTCTGATCTGGCTGATGCTCCGAAACCTTGGCTGGGCACTAACAGAGCATCTACTGCTTTTTTTTAAATATCTGCTTCCATAACGCTTTGTTGTGGTTTTCAAATGGCAAACCCCTACCTCTCCACCGGTTCAAATGCGTCTGTTCCATGTCCAGGTTCCTTTTGGGGCATACCTGTCAGTTCTCAAAAGCCTGAGGGGAAGGCATGATTCTCCAACTGATGAGTGCATAAACTAATTTACTTGCTATAGCTAAGATCTTGCAGAATTTGCAAGTAGCTAAAACTCATTTCTTAGTATAGAAATGAGATTTGTTTCAGTTTCATTCTTTCAAGGCTCTTCAACCTTCTGATAATGGAAGTCTTTAAAGTATTGTTTGTTCTTTGCAAGTCATCTACTTGAAAAAGCATTGATAGGTTTGCTGTTCCACTCGTCTGGCTCTGAAACATCAAGCTGGTGATGAGTTGTCATTGATGAAAATAGTTTACTCGTCAACTTTCTCATTTTGAAGCTACCAGTTCTGTGTCCTGATTGACAGGTTCTCATGCTATATAATTACATTGTCAAGAGAGGTGCTTATTTTAATTAAAAGTAAAGTAGTTTCTCTAATATAGTCACTAACATAACTAGAATTATTCTATATAGGTAAAGGAGTAAAGCTTCTATGTAAACTTGAGCTCCTGGAAGCAGTGACTGTGCATACCCTGTTGCCAGACCAGCTACTTCTGTTTTCATGGTTGTATCTGTTGTAGCTGCTACTTTCCGTAACCAGTGATGTTTTATGCACCTTGCTCAAATTTTATCTTGCTTTTTGAGTAACACTGGCTAACGTTCATCTTGGGGCACTTCTCTAGAGAGTCAGGTTGCTTGCAGCAGATTGCATCTGGCCTTTCTTGCGGGCATCAGACTGTGTATCAGAGCAGGAGAAGCCATAAAGCTGACCTCCAGGAGCTGTACTTCAGGAGGTCTTTCCAATGCCATTTATGACTTGATTTATCCTTTTTGATACCCTTTGTAAAATAAGGGAGCAGAGTTGCTTGCCCTTTCTGCCAGGTATTTCCACAAGCTTGAATTGCTTCTGCTGTTCTACAGAAAGTTCAACTTAGAATTTTCAAGGCTTACTACAAATAAACTTGATGTATGCATGAGATGTGATAAGCATATAACACATTAAATGCTATTTAATGACTGCTTATTCTACTCTTTAATTATAGCTTTTTTTTGATTAACTTAATTTCAGAGTCTGTCCTCTATGGTCTTACTTTCCCTCATACCATCTCAGATGTGTATGTATATACATAAGGCAAAACGTTTTGAGTTCATGAAGGCATCGACGGCCTGCGCAGTGGTATTAAACCCATAATTAAGCTGGACTGGATCTCTGAAAAATTTTTCTCACAGTATGACTTGAGCTCTTTCTCATCTCCTGATTTCTAGTTCCAGTGTTCATACTGTACAGTCGTCTTCACAAGCAATAACGGAAGAAATCATCTTAGAAATGAAAGCCAAAATTCTCACATAAGCACAAGATCCGTTATTCTGGGAGCCGCACGTGTAAGATGTGGAGTAGGATGCGTTTAGAGGAGCTGGCTTGAGGACTTGGTGACTGAGGTGGACTTTTGTAGTGAAACTTCTGCCTTTGTGTGCACTCATTAGTCTTCCTTTCCAGGCCACGGCAGCGAGATGATCTTGCAGGAAGAAGAATGAGGAGGTACAAAATACCTAATAAAAATGGGATTTGATTGATCTACGGTATTAGAAATGTGCTGTCCTTCTCTGCCTCCCAAGAGAAGGGACTCTAGCAAAAGCCAGAAAGCCATTATTTCCTGGGTTTTGCTCTTGGGGAGGTAGAAGCCGCTTTCCTTTCTGATGCCTGTGCTATTAAAGGAAAGCAGCTGACGGGACAGCTGCCTGCCCAGCCTGTTTGGTTTGTGGCTTAGCAGTCAATATGCAGCATAGAAAGAAAGTGCTTTGCTAACAGCCAGGGTTTTCATACCCAGCCCCCACTTCCACTGGCTTTCCCTCTGTCCTCTGCCAAGTGAAAACAGAGACTTTTTTCCCCCATGATTAATGAAACTCTCCTTATTTGGTGCTGCCGCTCCTGGTGTGCAGCGCAGAAAATCCCGTCCTCTGCGAGACAGCTTGAAAACCGGCAAGCAAGTATGACTCTGGGGAGTTTCTATTTTTTGAAGTAGTTAAGGAATAGGTCATTTTCGAGCTAAAACTTACAAGCCTGTGCAGAAGGTGGGCAGATTCCTTTATTTTCCTTAGATAAGCATTTATGATTTTTGGAGATGACATACCAATCTTTTTTAGGTCTCTTATTTCAGTGCTCGTAGACCTGTGCGGAGTCAGGCACTTGAAAGTCCCTGACAGTTATTATCTATGAACTCATCTTCCATGTGGCGCTTTTGAAGGCCAGCCAAGACCATTAATCCCCACCTTCTAGAGTCCCTAATCCCTGCTGAGGTTTATAGGAAAGTTATTCTTGTACTCCCGGTGAAGCTGCTCTGGCAGAGTATCTATCCTGCTGTAACTTAAGGCAAGTTTATTAATGTGACTTTTTATCAGCTTGGAAACAGTAAAACTCTTAATGTAGCAATCTAACTTGGACAGTCTTACCCCATCTTGCTGAGCGGTTAATAGTAGTGAAATTGCCCAAAGGGAGGGAATCATTCAGGACGCTGGTGTTCTCTTATCTCATCTCGGTGTGCTTAAGTATAATTAACAATAGCAAAACGCTCTTTGCAGGCATGAATACATGCCACGTATTTTTTTGGGAACGGGCGCAAATGAAGTCAGGGTTGAAAGTGGTCTCCTGGGTGATTCTTTGTAGTTATATCATTCTTCCTCTTCTCAGCCTGACACTCCCAAAGCCTCCCAGCTCTGGTTTTTGTCCAGTTGCAACTAGACTGATGTAAGGCCCTCTCCTGAAGTGAGCCTCCCCTCTTCCTGCCATCCTTATCTTGCTCGAAGACTTTTCTTTGGTTCCAAGCAGGCTTCTCCAAACACTCAGGACTGGTTCAGGTGGGCTTCCTTCCATTTGTTGTCCTTCTAGAGTTCACTTGTGGTTTGGACAGGAGGGAAGTCTGAACGGTTTTACCTTCAGTTCATGACTGTTCACTCTGGTCAGTTTTGGTAGCATTGCTCAGCTCTGTGCTAAATCTTCTGTTGGTTGAAGTGGTTTTTAGGTGGCTTGGGGCCCTTCCTGTCAAAGGGAACTGTGATACCTCTCCAGTAGTACGTACCATGGGGAATTGCAAAATTCACTTCAGACTTTTAGGCAAATTGAAAGCAATTTAAACCTAATTCTCAGGGATGTGGTAGAGTTACTCTCTCGGGTGTCTGGAGTTGTCTATCTCTGAGCTCTATGACCAGAGTTAGACTCTTCAAGGCTGGATAGCAAAATAGTTGCTGTCTTGGCTTTGCTCAGCTGTTAAGCGTACTGATAAAGAGCATTGTAGGCTTCATGCCCAGAGTTCCCATGCCATCTCCTTCTGGAGCCATTGCATGTAGTTACTTCCCTATAGACAAGAAGTTCTGCAAAAAGTATCTTTTTACCCTGAGCAGAGGGAGAACCGGAGTTAAGGCCAAAAAGAAATCTAACTAATAGAAAACTGCAACTGAAACACTGAAATCTGTGTTAGCAACCAGTCTCACTGCGCAGTACAACTGTCCGTGCACAGTGGACCTCACACAGGCCTTTGGAAGAAGCAAGGGCCAATCTGTGCCAGGTAAATGCTGTGTTCCAGAGACGTTGTGCTTCTGAACATGGTGATCCTTGAGTCCTGTGGTGTTATCTTAGGGAGCTGGAACAGCAACAGTTAAGTCCAGCTTTCTCAGGTTTATCAGCAGCTCTGAACACTTTCAGGGCAATAACTGGGCCTGTTTCCTGACCTCTCATGTCTTCCCTAAAGCAATACTTTGGGAACGAGTTCTTTAAAGGGGACTACATGAATGCGTAAGTAAAATGTGATGCAGTCACCTTTACTTATGTTCATAAAAATCAATGTTACAAGTTAGCAGAGGTGATCTTATGGTCACCCACAAAAGGAGTGTTCCTCTTCCCTAACGGAAAAAGTCTAGTGTTCCAAACTAGAATTGGATAATAAATTAATAAAACATATTTATCTAGAGTGCTGTGAGTTCCAAATTACTCTGTGTCTGTAGCTGCTGTTGATACGCTGTCTGCCTGTTGTGGTGCTTGTGGGAAGGTGCAGTATGGCAATATTCCTGCCATATGTGAATAGTAACAGGTCAGCTGCTCCCAGCTGATGGAGAGGCACTGTGCATTTCCATTCTTCCCCCTGACATCCTAATCCTTTACTGGGAACTAACTATAGGGAGACCAGTATCAGCCCAGAGATTTAAAAAAAAACAAAATTGAACAAGAAAAAGCCCCTTTCTTGTGGCTCTGACCCTCCTTCTGTTTCATGAGGCAGAAGTGTACTTGCTGCATCCCAGCCTGTGGTCCCATGTCGCTGTGTGGGATTGGGAATGTGGTGAGCTGGGTAGGGAGATCTCAGCTAGGATCAGCTCTTACCTGGAAGAGCAGCTCCTAGCCTACGTGACTGCTCGTGTTTCAGCCACATCAGTTGGTCAAGACAACTCTGGTGGCAGTATGCTAACAAAAGCCCAAATACTCCTACAAGTAGTGACAATATGTGGAAAATTTTTTTAGATGGTATTAGCTTTTATCTTAAAGCTGCATTTTCATGTACCTTTTCCATGCAGGAAGAAGGTGAGCAGTAGTGAGAAGCTAACATCTTTCTTATGTGTATACATTATATTCTTGTTTTTGGAGCTGACCTTCCAGATTAATTCTGGTTGTCTTCACAGTTTTGCAAGTCAAGCTTTTCCTACCATACTGACTTCTGGCCTCGCACTGTAGACAAATTGAAGCAATTGCAGACAAGTAATAACTTGTGGGTCTTTTGAAGCAGCAGGATGAAGACCTTTGTATATTAGTAAGCAGGATCAGTGGCTGCCTTTCCATTGCAGGACTAGTTTGGACTCCTAGAGCTAGCTTCATAGCACCCAAAGTAATTTTAGTTTTTGAATCAAGAGGAAGAGAGTTACACAATGGCCAGTCTTGATCATACATATTTTCAGGTATCAGAGATGCACATTCTGGAAATATTCCTCATTTTTTTTACATAGCCTTGTCTCGTTTCCATTCTTAGCAAAAGCCACTGCATGAATGAAATTCTGTATTTACTGCAGGACTGCACTACTGTGTGCTCTCCATGCTACTTTATCCTCTGTCTAGGACAGAAATGGATCCTTTCCAAAACTGTACGTGTAGCCAGGGAGGTTGGGGGTGTTGTTTTGGTTTGGTTTTAAAACTTGTCTTCAAGATACAAAATGGAAGTGCTTTAGTACTTGTTCTGTTGATAGGCTTTTGATCATTGGTTTGGAAAGTGTCAACAGTGGTTTTCAAAGAATATGAGAATCCCAAAATGGCTCTGCTTGGCAGGGACCTCTAGAGATGATTTAGTCCAACAGCCCTCTGCTTAACGCAGGGTCACCTGGAACAGGTTGCCCAGGACTGTCCTGTTGGGTTTTGAACATCTCCAAGAATGGAGATGTTCAGTGGAGAATCCACAACCTCTCTGAGCAACCTGCAGCTCTTGAACTCTTAGTCCAAAGTAACTGTACCAATACTGTTGGTTAGATGGAAGATGATTGATTGATTTCTTTCTGGTTTTCTTTATTCTCAGAACACCAACATAGGGGATGACCCAAGAGATTCCTGACAGTCAGATATTTGCCAAATGAGACATGATCTCTTCTTTATTAAAATCAAAGATGAAGACAGCTGAAGTCAGTCATATCACGTTCTTATTGATGCCTCCTAAGTCTCCCTATTCTGTCATTAAAGAATGTCGTATATACAGGCACCTCTGTGTGTGTGTGTATGTATTTAGACAATGTGCAAACAAGAATTCTTACTGGTGCTCTGTCATTTGGGTATTCCTTCTGCCTTGATCTTTGACAGAGATCTAGCTCCAGCTAATTATTTTTATTTTGCGTAAGTGCTGAATGTAGACTTCACTTTTAAACTGCTTTTACTTAATTGAAAGAATGATAATAAGGGGTATATAATATGCATGTTACCTGCTACTAGAATACAGAGATTCCTCGAAGTCTCGAAGTACTAGTATTTATTTATTTATTTATTTTTATGTCCTCCTCTCCACTAATAACAGATCTAGTACAGTGATCAATTTGTGTATGGAGCTTCCATAATAACTGGTAGTAACACAATCAGTCTTCTCCAGGCAGCTTTGCTTGGGCAGTATTGCCTTTCTTCTGTGGGAGAGGTGAACGTTAAGTTGAATATGATGGGATCTGCAGGAGAGCTCCTACCCTTGCAGGCGATCTCCTGCCAGGAGCCCGGCTGCGTGGGTGGCTAGTCTCCCTGTGTTTGGAAGTGAATGCTTCGTGGGGATGCACTAACCGTCAGGATGGGTAGCAGCAAATTGCACTCTGTAAAATAGTGGAGGCTTTGCTGAGAGGTTTTTGGCCTGTGTTGCCATGCACTGGCTCACCAGAGACCTCTATTTTGTTGAAATCTGGTGAGATCAATTCCTATACTAAATTGCAGCCAAGTTAAATGTCAGAGTGACCCAACTCCCTCATGGACAGAGATCACTTAAAAAACTGTGCTCTTTTGGCTGGTGCAAAGCTTGTGTTTTAAATGAGCAGTACAGAGCATTGATTTCCTCTTTGAAGAGTCTATTGTAGATGCAAGTGCAAAGGTGGAAAGGTTGAGTGATGCAGTGATCTATCCTTGCTGGCATAAGGCTAAAGTTTCTTGAAAAACATCATCTTGGATCACAAGGTTTCTGCCCTGGAGAGGGGGGAGCAGCCGTGTAATCTCGTCGTGTTTGTAACAGCTGTAAATGTACACAGTCCTTTCATAAAGTCTTTCAGTGTTTGGTAGCTCTTATAATAGTCTTCCTGCTAGCCAGCTCCAATGGAAGTTTTATTTGCATTTGGGAGCTTTTCATTACCTGGTGTTGTGCAGATTGTGTAAATCGTCTCAAATGTGCGCTGCAGACCTGGCTGATGTTGGAGATGTAACTGCCATAATGGAGATGCAAAGCTATTGTCTGATCATTGTATTTGTTAGGCTGTGCACCGTCCTCTTCAGAAAGACAAATTGTGCTGCTTTTCCCGAAGTTACAATTTATCTGTCTATACTTGAGAAAAGTAGACTTGAGTTGTCCTTGTTGCCATTACCTCCCCTTGGATGGCTTTCTCCTAGTCCTTGCAGCTTTCCAGTCCCTTTTAATTTAAAGAAAAATTGTGCTGCTTTTTTTGTTCAATGAAGTACAGATATTTTTTAATGTAAGTCAGTGTCTACGTCTAAAAAGAACAACTATACACTGAAATGTAGCTTTAGTAAACCTGAAAAATGTTGGACTGTCAGCTTGCAGGCTGACTTTAATTAACGGCTTTTATGTTGACAGTGAGTAGGAGATCCACATGTGGAGGGAGGAGGTTATTTTACAGCTTTCCTCTGGCTAGTTCAGGATTTCTGCCCAGTTATCTTTGTAGACTTTATCATTTGATGAAGTTTAGGCTCTCCAAGCTATGAATGTCTGGAAGGCAGGAGGAAAATAGAAGTTGTCTCAAATTCCCAGAAAACTGAGACAATCTTTTTTAATGTTAGTGAAGAGGCATGAATATTGGGAGACTGTCTGCTGCCTTACTTTGCTAATTCACACGCCATCTGAATAATTGAATATAGTGAAAGCATGCCTCATTGGCTTTATTACTGCTTTCTTAAGGGAAGTCTAGTTGATGAAAACGTTTCAAGCTTATGGAGGAGAAATGTTCATTAAAGACTCCTATGCAATCTAGTTGTAGAAGTTGGGTGTATTTGCAGTACCAATTAACAGCAAAAATAATGCTTTACTTTAAACAGTGGAGAAATGGCTTGTAGCCCAAGTAATGAAACCCTACAAATTGATGGATGCTCTCAGAAATAATGAATAAACCCCAGAATTATATAGACTCTTACAAGGCTTCATGAAATTGATATTACTGCACTTTTTTAAGCTATCAACTTTGAAATTTTGAAGTTGCGATTTATAAAAGTTGAAGGTATGGCATTAAAAAAAATGGCCTTTGTCAGCTAGAGCTCATTTCGTTCAAATGACTTTCCCTGTCATAGTCTATTGGCCTCGCTGTGGCAGTTTCTGTTCTGCTCTGACAGTTGCTCTTTGTTTGTTCAAAATATTAACGTGCCCATGAAAGTGAACGACTAATAGCATTAACGGCGCACAGTTGGCATGCAGGCCGTGCTCCCCACCTGCAGTGCTCGCAGCCCCCCTGCCTGCCGCCGTCCTGAGCCTCTTCGGCAGAGTCACTTCAGTTGCTTCAGATTTTCTGGATTCTCTAGTACGGGTCCCAGCTGAGACTGTAACTGCTTCCCAGCTTGTCTTTGTGGCCAGTGCCTGGAAGTGTCCGTAAACCCACCCGGAAGATACCGTGCTGTTTCCCCTCGTGTCCGTATGTAGATCAACGTGCAGCCTTCACATCTTACAGCCGTATTGCTGAATGGCAAGCCGACTAACTAGTGTACCGTGGTCAAGCTTCTGCTCAGTTGTCTCATGGCTCTTGTGTTCATTTTCCTTTTTGCCTGTCCCCTTCCACTTCCTTAAGCTTGTTTCCTTTTTTTGACTTAGGCTTTTTCCCTTATCCAAAGCGCGCACGCACACACACACACACACACTATATGCATTCCACCCAAGAGTTTACCTGAATCAAGTGTTTTTGCCCGTATTCGTTCCTGCTCGCAGGTTTACTCCAACTGGCCTCTCCCAAGTGAAAGACCAGCAGCGCTTGGAGCACTCATTTCGTTTTCTGCGTGGATCTCTCTTAGCTCCTCGCGTGCCTGACGTGCAAGTTCAGTTACCTACGACTGAACAGGCTACAGACAGCTGGAGAATCTCCGGGATTGTTTCAGCGTGTGTATAATGTCACTCAGAGCTCCTTTAACCTGTTTCGTTGTGTAGGCTTTTTGCTGTAGGAAAAGAAGCTCAAGTGAGAATAGCAGTCTGAGTCAAAAGCTGAGGGAAAACTTATTGGTGACCTGATGAGCGGAAGCAGTGAGATATCAAATGTGGAAGGGGAAATGACTGAGCAAACCGCGTTATGAGGAAGCAGTAGTGGCTGAACCTCTGCCTCGGCTTTGAAATTCTGTTGACCAACTGAATCGCAGCTTTGTTAAACCTATCTAAAGCGAGAAGTTAGAACACCGTGTTTGTTTTCTTGTGTGGCTGTAAACTGACTGTGGAAGTGAACTGAGATTTGCTTCTAGCCTTTGGAGCTATTTTACGGCTATTAGTATGCGGG
>NW_010522796.1:47266-59121 GCF_000687285.1 Phaethon lepturus
GCCACCTTGCCGTGCCCCCAGCCCTCTGCCGTACCCTCGCATCCATTTGCCTGTTGCCCAGCTCTGCCTGCGTGACAGATAGCTTGTGTTGTGGCTTGGCAAGTAGCTTTCTAACTACCAGTTGTCCTTCTGTTTCTCTGTGGGGGCAATAATAAGGGCTTTTTTTTTCCTTTTACTTCAGTTATATGCTTTTTGACTTGTTATCTATGGGAGCTTGGAGGTTCTGGGACTGACTTAATCTGTTTCATGTATTTAAAATTAGCCAGGAAGCTGTTGGGGAACCTCTACTGAGAAGGGAAACAACTCTACAAGTGTGCTGTTTGTTATAGCAGTCCAGGCGTAAAATCAACAAATGCCCCAAATCTACCTTCTCTGTACTTGACACTCCTTCTTGTCCCTCACAAAAGAGGGAGGCAATTACTTAAGCTGTATAAATAATAGCTGGAAACTCTCTTGCTGTATTTATGTATTGTCTGAAGGAGAATGTGGTTTTGTATGACATGACTCTTACTGAAATCCTGATATTACTGAGAGCCCAAACATGCATTTGAAATTAGTAATAAGATATTGTATGTGATGCCTTATGTAAGCAGACCCTCAGCATGTCACTGAGGTTGGCAGCACGAGTGGTGTCCCCGGCTGGAGCTGGAAACTGTGCTCTGCTGTTTGGTGTTTGATTTTTGCTGTGTAAACACCTATAGTCTTCTTACCTAGTGGTATGAGGATGTTGTGATACCGGGTACTTAGGCTTGTCTAGCACGTCTTGAGTGTCTGGACTGGACAGCGTTCCCTCCACTAGTGAGATGGGAACTGTATGTCACTGCATTTTTGAGGAACTGATTCCTGAATATAAGCCTATAATTCAAAATACCCATTTTTGAGACTGTTGCATTGGTTTTTCTAGCGAGTTGAGCATGAATTTGTAAGTTTTGTTCAAAAGACTTTATTAAAGGTCCATTGACCTGCATCTCTTTACCTCTGAGAAGAAACCTCTAGTAATTTGAGTCATTTCCTGTGACTCGCACAAAAAAGCAGAGATCTTACCTTAACTTCATTAAAAACAACTAAAAAAACCCTTAATCCCATTGTTTCAGACTGTGCTAAAAAAAAATATAAAAAAATTAAACTAGGTCATAGATTTGTCATGCCCAGCCAGGGAATGTAAGAAGTATCAGCACGTTGATTCATTGATGTGTCCTCTCCTTCTGAAAGACAGGTGCCGACATCCTTTTCATGCAAGACTGCCTTTAGGATACTGCGAAGGAAGATGACTTAGCATATACCTGCTCCCCGCTGTCCTGTTTTCTTATGCCTCAACAGCCGCTGCTAAGTGCTCATGAGAGCCTCGTCTAAGAAAAGCAAGCTGACTTACAACAAGAGAAATGGGAATTATGACTGAGCTGTCCCTGTTTCTTCCAGTCAGGGATTTTGTTCTGTACGGAGTTAGGAGCTAATTTTAAAGGAGCAAGTGGATCTGATGAAATAGTATATATGCTTCTCATAAATCTGTGTATCATAGTGTCTCCTTTAAACAAGCATACATTAAAGAAAAGTGAGGAAATGTTGCTTCATTTAGTTTCCTCTTAGATGTGCTACTCTTTAAATAGATTTCTCTGTATCTCTTTGGCATACAGGTTGCTTGAACTTTATTTGGGTAAGGGAGAATACATAGTTAAGACTAGTAGGCATACAGCCAGTCGGTGTCCGTGGAAGAGCAGGACGGCTCGGTGCAGGACGGAGCTGGGGATCCGCTTGAGGAGAGCAGCAGCCTCGCAGGGCTCTCCGGAGCGGGCCGGAGCGCCGGGTCGCTGCGGGGCTGGCAGGCAGCAAGCGCTCTGCCTTCCTGGCACAGGGTGGTACCTGTCATGTACGTGCTTCTCTGGGAAAAGTCGGCTATTCCCTCTGCCAAAAATCTGAGGGAAGTCAGTCAATGTCTGGTGCCAAGTATGATTCTGTTTAAACAGTTTACAGGTTTTCACATATCTTTTTTTTGTGAGCAGCATCCCCTGCCCCCACTTGCCTGCTCTTCCCTTTCTCCATCTTCAGACAAGATGCACAAAATCTGGGTCAGACTGATCATAACTTGAAATTCAAAGTCTGTGCGTGCCCAGAGGCATGTACACAGCAGCGCAGTTAAGGAAGCTACAAAATGGAAATACAAAGTTCAGGAAATAAATTCCACTCTTCCCTAGATGGGAAACTAGAGGCAGTGGCTTATGCAAGTACGTGTTGTTTCTATTGCTTCTGCTTTCAGGGGGTGGCTGGATAAGATGATGTTTCTTGAAAGTTATTCCACTAGGTCACTTAAAGTCAAACTTCTGCAAGGAAGTGCCAGTCTGATTTCTTCGGGATCTCTAGGATGTTGTCAGCCTGTGACTCTCTAAATCGGTTCACAGAGCTCAAGTTCCGCATACGTTGGTGAACTTCAACCTTTTGAATGTAGTCAAACATCAAATAAGATGGTGGGAAGACCCAGAAAAGAGCTCATTTTGAAAGGGAGAGACTAATTAAATTGGGTGAATAGTAGGAGCTCTTTGGAATGAGGTGCCAGGACAGCGGGTCTGTGGTATGGGTAACAGGTGAAAATGACTCTTCTCTATTTTTCAGATTAGCTAACAAGAAGATGGATTCTCTTTATCAAAATGAACAGGTTACTGGGTGCACAAAGATTCTGAGCATAAAAAAAACCAGATGGGGCAAATACTGGGTGTAACAGATCAGCTGTTGCTGGAACATGAAGAGGTCTAAACAATTTTATTTTTTTTTAATTGTGAATTAACGGAATAAGATTTATTTGCTGTGGAAAAATTTGAAGATTTCCTGGAATGGACTGAGGAATGTCTAGCTACAGGAAAACTCTCTTCCTTGTCCATAGTACAGCTGTCACTGTGGGACTGATAACACTATGGTTTGCTCCTTTCCACACCTTTCCTCTGAGCAAAATACTTACTCAACTTGGTGTTCTTCAGGGAGGACTTGACTGTCCTCTGAGGCTCTTCCAGAGATAGAAATCTAGTCATGCAGGTTGGTGTTACACCATCGCTGCTGTTATTCCATCTGCTATTTAACAAACAAGAGGACCTTGGCAGCTGTCTCACAGCTGAAGAATACATTTTTAAACTGCCGCCTTCTGAAACCTCAGTCATTCCTCTGTTTTGCCCTTTCATATCTTAATGTCAGAATTCCTATTTCTTGTACTCTGTTAATACCTGATTTGCGTACGTAACACAGAGTGTATTAAGGTACATCTTGATGAAGGTTCTCGAATGCTTCCTCTGCGTAGCTAACTTCGTTCCATATGAATGAAAATGGTCTAGGAAGCATCTGTCTGGCTAAGCTGGTCAATACATGAACGTGCTTCAGGATTTGCCTTCTACCCTTGGGCAGAATCTGTGCAGTATACTTATTTTCCTTTTGTCTTAACTCTGTAAGCCCTAGTTCAAACTGGGAGCCTGGGAATTAGTGTAGTTTGCCTGCTCTAACACCAGAGCTGGAAAGCAGAGAAACTGCTTCTAGTCCAATTCTTACGGTGGTCCGGCTGTCCTTCGACCCCACCCGGGCTGTTGAAGGCTTCCCAGAGCCAGTGTGTGCTTTGGGTTAGGGCAGCCAGTTACTTGCCAGGCACCTTTACGTGCCTGCGATACCAGTTCTGTATCTGCTACAAAAATGCAAAGTGGCTTTTATTAGTTATGCTGGTTTATTTTTTAGACATAGTTTCTGCATTCCCTCTTGAGTGAAATATAGACAGGAAATGTCCTGCTGATAAGTCTGCATAACCTCATTATTATTTTTCCCCAGAAACTAGATTGCTTTAGTGTCCTAGTTCCTATGTAGGTCTGAAATAGAGACTTTGTCCATGGTATTTTATGGCAACTATTTCATGAAGTGCCACCACATTAATGTGGACCAAAAAAAAGCATTATGTGAATCCATTAGTTGATGGCGGTGGAATACTGATACGCTGGAGGATGATCTGGGTGGGATTAGCTTTGGTTTGGGTTTAAGAATTCCTAACTGCTTCCCTAACCCCGCTCACACGGCAGCTCCTGCTGCCACCAGGGCTCCAGAGGCGTTTGCTCCGTTAATTGAAGGGCAGTTGTTTAGGTCTGGCGAGAAGGTGCACCTCTCAGTGGAACAAGGACTGAATTCCTGGCCCATCTGAGTACTGCTTGCGTTTGCTCAGACTATGAGCTGATGGTTGTGGCCATACGTGCTTCTGCGAGGTCTGGTGCTGGCTGTAGATGGCTACTGGGTTTGGATCATGCAGAGGAGGGGGTGCTAAATGTTAAAGAGCCTCTCTATAAAGTAGTCGGGTAATAGTTTCCATTAGAGTGGGAGGATAGCAATGACTTGCTATTTGGACAGACCCTAAATTAAGCTGTCAAGAGGAAATGATCCTAAAAGGCACTCCTGTTCCTGCAACTAAAATATCAGGAATGTTTAATCTGAAGTGAATGTGTGAAAATTGTGAGCTGATAGTTCAGTTTACAGACTGCAATCTACTGCTAACGAGCATTTGGAGTGAGGTTAAAAAAAGAGAGGTTTTCCTAAATGCCATTTACATAAAGCTTCAGGTTCTTCATGGGTAAACCTTGCTGTGCTGATGATGGTGCAGAACCGAGTATGATACTGTGAGCATGAAGGACTTGTGATACCTGCAGAGTCTGGTTCAGCCCAATCTGGCACGCCTGCTGTGAAGAACAGGAGTTGGATTTTTCTTTTGGCATCTGGTTCGTTCACTCCAGCCTTTGCTTGCTTATTCCCCAAGTTATTGGATGTTCTGGAGCTATTTTCTGACCGTCATCTTGATTCTTGCATTTCCGCGTAGCATCATGAAGCAGCTTGTTGCTAACATTAAATGCTGTTTTTCTTCCTTATGCTAAATTAAATTTTCAGAAGAAAAGGATGAAATGTTCATAGCTCCAAAACTTTTTTTTTGAGATTGACTAACCTAAAAGTCATTATTTCACTTTCAAGTTGAAAGCATGGGAGGACATGGTTGAAAAGGTGGCTATTTGAGGCCCATTTCTTCCTTCAAAGAGACTGTCCAATGCAAAGAATCTAGAAGTGACTTACTTCCCTGGTTAAAACTCAGTAAAGGGTAATGAGGTCAGTGGTGTGCAGATCCGTACGATGGTGTGTCCTGAAAATAGTAAGAACTCTATCTGAAAGAAATGTTCTTTTACAAGACTCAAGTATAAAGTTTTTTTTTTTTTGATAACCACAGTTCATTCAACTGTGACCCTCCACAAGGGGTTAAGACCTCCAAAGCTTTCACCTCTACATTTCCATTAAATGGTAATTCTTCAGGGCCTTTATCTAAACCAACAAAAACTGCAGTTGCTGCTTGAAGTCTGATCTGGCTTGAAGTCTGACCTTTTATTGTTAAAGAAAAAAAGAATAGATTTAACTGAATTAGTTTTCATAATATACTTGCATGCAATTACATAAACAACGATATCAATGTGATACCATTGTTTATAAAGAATGCAAAATATTGCCTTATACTGGCTGGAGCCTGTAGGTATGTGTCAGTGGCCGTATACTGCTGACGGAGAATTTCCTGCAGTTCAAGGAGTAGGAGCCTTTGTTTTTTTGGAACAAGAGGATCTGTGTTCTGCCATCACCATGTAAGTCAGGGACCCTGGACTGCTGCACAGTGGCCGCTTGGGTCAGCCCTTCGTTAACCCGCACGTACAAATGCCCATTGTGTTTTCTTGTGAGTGTGTCTGTGCCTCCTTACGTATGCGGTTCTGTATCTTCAGCTACAGTGTTTTCCTAACGTGGCTTGGTGGCTCTTGTCCAATATAGTGCGAATTGGTGTAAAATGATAAATCACTTTACCTAAGCTCCTTCGTATCTTTTTGTTTGGATGAATTTGTTGTTGGAACGCTAAACTTGACTTCCATGTACTTGTTCTCGACTAATTCTCAACCACTGCTGCGTTGGCTTGCCGGACTCCTAAAACAGAGTAAATCTTTCATTAACAGGGAGAGTCTCCGCACAGATTGTGCTTCTAATAGTGAGTGTAATACAGATCAACATCAAATTGCTTTGTAATTCCACATGTAGACCAAAATTAAAGGAGGCTGAGCTACCGTAGCAGGAGTAGTAAGTATGCCAGTTTAGATACTAATGGCCCTTTATGGTTTTGGGTTTTACAGCTTGTACCAGACAACTTCTGGAAATGGCTAAAATGTATGACTAGAGCTTTTTTATCTTTGCTGTTTTGATAGCGTCGTGCATACAGAATGCTGACTAACGCTGCTCTGAAAGAAAGTTTCAGAAGTGCGCCTTTTGTCAATCCAAAGTGGGAGGTTTTGCTCCTATAAATTCCCTTCAGTATTTGTTGACTGTTGTTCCTAATAATAACTTCAAAAGGATGAAGTGTGTGTGGGGAAAAAAATATGTTTATGTGTGTATTTGTTATGCCAACCTGAAAGCTTTAGCTGCAAAACAGATGAATCAGTTCAGGTACATTTTCTGTTTAGTGCCAGGAAGTTAAATTGAATGCTGAGATACAAATCAGGGAGGAAAAGATAAATTCTCTCTACTTTGTTTCCAATTTATACCTGATATATAATGTGCATGTGTGTACTTTGCTATATTTTTTAACATTAAAACTTCACCTTTCAGTACAAATCCCAGGGTTAAAGTGGGTTTGTTGGTATTAGCAAGGTTTGCTGAGGACATCAACATGCTACAGGACCCTATCAAACAGATCAAAAGCATCACTGAAGTATACATCAGAGATTATGTAAAATCCTAATCTCCATAGGGGAAGCTGGGTGGCTTCCAACCCAAGAACTAAATTCACTTGCGTAATTTGTCTTTCTGCTGCTGCAGATATGTAATTAACTCGCGGATCTGGGGCAAGGCAGAAATCAATGTAAGGTTGTGTTTATGCTGGCCAGGTACTCTTTTTTTTTTCTTTTTTTTTTTTAAGGGTCTGATAAAACATCGCATAAAATGTAATGTTCATGCACTAAAACCTGATTTAGATCGTCCAGCTGTTCTGTTTCTGTACTGGTGTGGGGTTTTGTAAACATCTGGGAATTACTGAGCACTAAAGCAAATGTTTCTTACTGTGTTATGGCACAGGAGGCACACAGTTGTCAACATCAAACTGAGTAAACTCAAAAGGTCTCTTATTAAAACGATTGCTTCTTTTTCTTCTTCCCCACACCACTTTCCAGGTTGCAAAGGTGCTAAAGCATGGCCGACTTGGATCACAACCTCAGTCTTGCGGATGCTCTGACAGAGCCACCTCCCGAGATTGAGGAAGAAGTGAAAAGGGACTTCATTGCCACTCTGGAAGCAGAGAAATTTGATGATGTGGTTGGAGAAACAGTAGATAAAACAGACTATGTTCCTCTGCTGGATGATGATGATGATGATGCAAAAGCTGGGAGCCAGGAACCAAAAAGCAAACCCCATGCAGACGGTATTCAGGTGGAACGTAAGTGTCTAAAGCACAAGACCAAAAAGCTGCATTACTTAAGCATCAGAGAACACTTTTGTTTATTGTAATGTTGCTAGGCTGGCTAAAACAGGACTTTTCTGTGTTGCTGGTTTTAGTCTGAACAATTTCTTTTCAAAGCAAAGATTGAGATGAAATCCTGTTTCTTGCTTTTCTACTCTACCTTCTGTTCAGTTCTTTAGCCTGTAAAATAAGCTATCATTACTAGTCCACAGTAGATGCTATCATTTATGTTAACATTTTGTAGGCTGCCTTGAGCTTCTCAGAGAAAGCACTGTCCGAAGTGTGTGGTGGCTACACGTACACACAGTGCTTTCCACATCAAAAGAACTGTGCAAGGTACCGCCACTCTGGGTAATGGCAATCCAAGGTGTAAAGGTGGATCACTTGCCGTTGCTGGTGAGGTCTGCAGATCAGCATCTCCGTAAGGTCCACTGTGTGTGAGCTTCAGACTCGGATGTTGAATAGCTAAAGCTTTGTTTCTCCACTGATCCAAGGGTCTGCTTATTTTTACTTCCTGCTGCATGTATATGCTGGTTATGTGCATATATAGTCAAATGTGGTGGTGTCTCTGCTGGTTATGAACACTTACTAGCCCAGCTGATGTTTGTTAGTGTTAATAGCTTTATCGGAAACTACTTAGAAGAAGGAGAGGTTTAAACAGCTACTTGCTTCCCTGGATGAGTACAAAGGAAAACAGTGAGGTTTAGGGTCATCCATTAGGTTTCTTTCTCGGCAAGCAATTTAAATTCTTTGTATCTTCGCCTGTGTGGTGTTCCCCTCCAGCCAAGTGGGGCTAGTCACCTGTGACAGGTAGTGCCTCGATTTTTCTTTTTTGCCTTGATCTATGCTGGGTAAAGAAGAAAACATTTGCTTCTAGACAGGTAACCTGGTGATTTCTTTCAGGAGAAAGTTATTCTATTTTTGCCTAACCCCGATGCTCATCAGCGATGAAGGTGGGATATGCAGAAGAACTATAATGATCACACCTCAAAATAAGCAGGACCTCCAGGAATACAGAATGGAGAATTATGCAGTGGGGATTTCTGGTCTCTTTAAGGAACTTATTTGCATTGTTTAGAAGTGTATCAGCTGCCTTGTAATACAGAAAATGTAATGTTGAATTTTCCATACTAACATAGTTCATTAAATGGTAACAAACGAGTAGGAAGGCTGGGCGTGGGCACAGAGATTATAAAACTTTGAGCTTTGGTCAGTTCGGATGTGTATTATGGTATTCAGTTACAGTACCTCTAATGGTAGGTATTTTATATTTTAGCATTGCGGAAATGGGAGTAACAGAGAAACGTGAAGACTTGTTAACACTTTGCAGATGGTTTAAGGATGTTTTAAAATAATGCTTTGTTCTAGAAGTTACAGATTCTAAAACATCTTGGCACCAAAATTTCTCAGTGTTAAAATCACTATATAATACTGTTCTAATGATACAAGTTCCTTAATTTGTGTCCTCCCAGATACGTATCCCGTGAACATTACCATCAGAAGTTGCTACTTCAGATAACTTCAGGTTCTTGAAGCAGCTATAATGAGGCCTTTTGGGTTTGCTCAGTAATTAAAACTCACTGAACTGCCCTGTGAGAAAACTGCCAGTTCCTGTGTGCAGAACTGAGGCAGACACTGGAGTGCTAACACGGGTTACCTCCGGGCCAGGCTCTTCTCCTCATTGGCATCTCTTGGCTTTTCTAACCCCCCTTCCCCTCCCTAGTGCCTTCCCTGGCCGTACAACCAGCTGTTTGTCTGCTTGAGCAGAACTTGTTTCCCTCCTACATGGCAAGCGGGGGGATGTGATTTCTTGTTCTTGGTTTGGAGATTTGTTTTTTCCTTTTTTGGGATAGCTGCAAAGTTATGAGCATTATCTAAATCTTTGGCACAATGAAAACAAGACCCTAACTGAAGAAATTGGAGAGCTTGCTTGCCTTGAGTGCATAAGATAATATTTTTTGGCTTTCGCACCTTGTACCAGGAGGGGAAGGACTATCAAGCTCTGCAGTTTAACAGTGTCGATTTACTACAGGCTAGTCTTAGGATTTGATCCGGTTAGGTCTTAATTTGTCTAATCTGTTTTTCCCTGTAGTGATAAGGATACATTTCTTCCATGAGATTTATTCAATGTTTAGAACTGTTCTAAAAAAATATGGTGAAGCTTAATGTACTTGCTTTTATTGAGGCTATAGAGTAAATGAGCCCGAGTGAGATCTTACGAGGTCCTAATAGGGGTGTTGGGTGTTATTCTAGTGCAGTGCTTTGAGTAAAATACGAGGGGGGGGGGGCTGCTACGTGAAAGGCAGCAAGAGTTCTACATCCCTGCCTCCAAATATGACTGCAAACAGCTTTGTCTTCCTGAGGGAGAAGAGTAGCTTTCATGGATCAGGCTTTTCAGCCCCCGCTTGTTAATTTATTTATGTTAAAAGGCACGAATGTGTTCAGACAGCATGGTCTTTGCTACTGAGATTGCCTTTCCCCAGTCATAAGAGGTTTAATCATATGTCCCATCAGGCTTTAGCTGTTCTATCTCTGCTCAAGGTTTTTTCTTTCTCTTCTTTCCTAAACCCAGGAGCCATGTTAGACAAGTTTAATGATCAGATGGGCCCCCATCATGGACCTGGGTGGACCATGTGAGTGCAGAGAGATGGAGAAGAAGGACATGTGATGAGCTGTTGTATGGTCACCTACAAATTTGTCCTAGAAAAAAAGCTCTAATAACAGTTAACTGCTAAAATATCATTGGAAAAGCATAGCTTAAGAAGGGTTTTACTCTTTCTAGCACCTGGCTGGACATCATAATTTGGCAAATTCTGGGGTAATCCTCTTACGACATTGTGGGCTTTACATAACGCTGAAGGATCGCTTTGGGTGTGTGCTATGCTGTTTGCAGCTAGCGTTCCTTATCAGTTCCAAGGAGTTTAGAGGATACTGTGGAGCTTCCAGTTAAAGTCACGGGGGCTGTAGCAGCAGTTTTCGTTAGGGTGCTCATGTGAAGTAAGGGATACGCATCCTAAAGTGTGAAGGAAGAGGTGTTTGCGTGGGTGCAGCTTCCAACTGAAAGGAAAATACGGTGCTTTGATAGCTTGCAGCAAGGCAGCAGTGCTCCCGTGGTTCGAGTGAGGACCAGTATTGTTTCTGAAACGTGCGATCGTGTTGCTGTTGAGGCATTGTGTAGGTCTGCGGCGTAACTACTCGTGGCCTTGTACACAGTAAATGCATGTGTTTTGCATTTTTGCACTCGGTCTCTTCACAAAGTTGGCGATGAGTCTTACCTTTGTATACAGCTTTTTTTAATAGGGAGCATGATAGCAGTGATGAATTTCTTTCAATTTGCTGTGAGCAGCGGCTTTGGGGTTTTTTTCAAGCACACGTGTCGCCACGAGATGGCTCTGCCGGTGCTGCGTGATGCTGCTGGACAGGCACTGCTGCACAGCAGGGCAGGCCATCCTCCCCTGGTACGGACACGAACAGCTCCAGAGCCTGAAACCTGAGGCCAAACCACAACTTTTCCCGTTTCTTTTACCTCCCTTTCTGCTCTAGGAGTAAGCGCCTTTCTTGCAGAAGGCAGCAGGCTCTGCTTTTGTGAAAGGAAGTTTAAACACTTTATCACATACGAAACTGAAGATGGAGAATGTTCCATATACCCCGAAGTTTCAAAGAGATAAAAGTCAGCCAGTGATGTTACGCTACTTGCATTTTTAGCTCATGTGATACGTTAAACACGTTCTCCCTCTCAAAGTCTGTCCATCCCTATTCCTCTTCCAAGGCTGTTAAAACTTTTGGTTAGTATAAATCCTTGTGTTGTCTCTTTGTACAAAAGCAAGTATCGAGCATGATCTGAGTGCACTCTCAGATCTGCAGACACTTGCAAAATAAACATTAAAAATGTTCAGAGAGACCCAGGTGACACCACAGGTGCACTCCGAAGCTGTGTGTGTCTTACAATGCTCTGGCCCAGACTTCAGCTGCTTTCCCAGCATCTCGTGGCCTCGCTGCAGAGGCCGTGTACCAGTAGTCTGTTGGGAGCATATTTCGGTGTGGGGTGGTTTTTTTGGTTTTTTTGGTTTAAAGCGCAGATTGTATTGTAAAGCTGCCTGGATCTTGGGTTGAGTTGCTTAACTACATAATATACCTCTATTTTCTTAAGGAGAAAGGAGTGCTTTAAGTATTGTCTTGATAAACCAAAGTGTTCTTGAAACTTTTTCCATGTTTTATGAACTAAAAAGTGGTGAAATTAATTTAGTTGTTAAAGCTCATAAAGCAAAATTAATCTTTTTCTAGCTCAGTTGCTTTACACTGATTTAGCATCACCAGGTCATATTGTGCTCAATTGGTGAACTTGCCCTTGGGTTATAACAGCCCCATCCAA
>NW_010522797.1:0-19846 GCF_000687285.1 Phaethon lepturus
GCCGCTTTTCTCGCCGGCCGCGTCAGAGGGCAGCAGCGCGTACTCCGCCGCGCAGTTTTCGTTTCCCGCTCCGGGGAGCGCCGGCACAGAAAGTGAAACTCAGCTCGGCCGTGGTGCGCCGTGGCAAGATGGCGGCGCGGCCTGGCGTGGAAGAAAGGCGGTCGAGATGCCACGGCGCACTGTTGCTCAGGGGCTGCCCACTCCTCTCTTGGGGCCACAGGCCCGGGGTGAACTGTGCTAACAGCGGGCCAGGACAGCAGCCCACTGTGGGAAGGCAGCAGCCCCCTCACTGCCACAGTCCAACACCTTGGCCTGGTTCAGTTTGGTTTCTTCTGGGCAGAGGCAAGAGAGAGCTTTAAAGGGAGGGTTGAGAAATTGAACTCTGCAGAAAAAAAGCTCCTCTTCTTTGGCAGAGGCAATACCTCAGGGGACTTGTTCTGCCTGAACTTTATGTGGTCGCTCGTTACCGCTCAAAAGCAGACATGTCTTTGGCCAGGCGTTTGTTGGGTTTAGCCACAAGAGCAACAGAAAAGCCAAGTTCTTGTCAAGGCCTACAGTAGCCTACCTAGAAGTGAGAAATGGCTCATTTAACCCCAAATAAGTAACTTGCTTAGAAACTTAACCCACATGGCAAACTGAAAGGCTTGGCAGTTTCACGTCTGATGGCGATCTGCAACATGCAGCAGGATATACGAATGGCAGCACAACAGTAAATAATACTCCAGCACCAACCCAAGCTATGAGATTTCAGGCCTCAACAAGTCACCTACCTCCAGCTGACCAGAAATGCTTGGGTGGCTGCTTCTCCAGTGTGTATGTTGGGTTTCCAGGCTTTCCCCTTCATCTTGTGTCTGGGTGTCTGCAGGAGGAATGGAGGAGTGCAGCACCCTGTAAGGGAGCTTTGCTTGTTGGAGGATGGCCACTGGCCCAGCTTTGCTCCACTTGAGGAGGTGGGAGAGTTTAATGGTAAGTGATGCTGCCCTGCAGAACTCTGCGGACTAGGGAAATGGTGCAGGTGACATAGGGAGTGCTGCTATGAGTGTGAAATAGATTGAGTCTCTTGGGACCCCAGAAGGGAGAGTCCCTGTGTGATTTGGCAGGGCATACCTGCCTACCCTTTATGGAGGAACTCCAGCTGGATCAGAGACACCATGTCCTTCCCTTGCATCTGCTATCAGACAGTCCTCAGGGACAGGTTCAAATCCTAAACACATTCTCCCTGTGTCTCTGCCTATAGGATTGGTTTAGCAGGACATGAGGGGTTAGTGAGGGGAAAGGTGTTGCTCCCTTCCACAGGCTGTGCGGAGCTCCTGATGGCTTCTGTCTCCCTTTCTCTGATCCCTAGAAGTCCACTGGTATCTTTGGGGCACCTAATTCCCCCTCAGAAAAGCCCCTTCTGTGAGCTGCTAACAAACTGAATACATGTGCTAATGCAGAATCCTTCAGCTGTTGTCTCACTAAGTTACTAAATTCAAGGAATGTTACAGAAGAAACAGGTGGGAGAAAAACCATGGCTTAACATAGCCCTGACTTGCTGGCTCCTTTCTGTATTATACAGACACGTAGCAGTTATAGAGAGAATTTAGAAGTTGAATGTGGAAGTCCTTTATAATATTTCCGTAGCAAAGATGCTGTACAAGGCATTGTGATGTAAGTGTTCTTATTACTAACAGACAGTTTATTCCTGTTAACACCTTGAATCAAAAAGCCAGCCCTTTGGGGGTGTGGCTGGAAGAATTCACATCTTCAGAGGCAGGTGAATACAACCCTGATGACGATGAGAAGGGATGTTCACTGCCTCCCCTTTGTCACATAACACAGATCACTTTGGGTGCACCTTCTGGGAGAAGGGTTATGCTACCATGGATTTATTGTGGAGAGAGGCTAAACTGTCCTCAGTTCTGTTAGCACAGGTGAGGACAGTGTATACTCCCAGCTCTGTGTCAGGTACCTCTGTGCAGCCCCTGCCCTGCTTCAGTGAACCATAGGAAGGAGACAGTGCATAGGAGGCTTTCAGAGGGGTTGTCTGGAGCCCATCAGAGCTGCCATTGTTGCAGTCCCCACAGCTGTGTACCCTCTGGGTAGGTTATGGAGAACCTCCTCATACAACCTGGCTCTGTTGGAGGCAGCACAACTGCTTGGCAGTCAGAGCTCTTCAGCCAAGGCAGCAGTGGCAGTGAAAAGCTTCCTGAATGGTCACATGGATGGGTATGGATGTCTGTAGAGGCTTGTGAGCAGAAGGGTACAAATGACTCAGCATCTTTGCTGTGACTCTGGCAGAGCCTCTTGGCAATGGTTTAAATTTAGTGATGTTCCCTTTCTATTGCTAGCTTGTGTGGTATCTGCCTGCTAGGAGGGAGGAGGAGAGACAGAAGAACTGCCAAGCCATAACTTGCCTAGAGATGGTTAAACTACTTGAGCAAAGTGCAAACCAACACTGGAGATTAAACAGGAACTAGGTCTGACAGGTCTTTGGAAACTAGTGAAGTGGTGTGCAGTTTGGTAATGACCCCTTTGAGAGCCTGGATGCTCAATTAAGAGGAGGATATGTCTTATTTAAGAATATTTTAAGCTTTGCCTATGGAATTCAATTGTGACACCCCACTTCCAAACCAGGTAACAGGCAGCAATCTAGGCCCAGAAAGTGTGCTCAGATGAAGGGATGGCTAAAACTGAAAGATTCAGTGTCTGGTTCTCCAAATACACTGCTCACTGAGCATTGTGGTGTAGTGTCACTTTTACAAAAGCTGCTAGCTCCTGATAACTGCCACAGCACTTCTAAAGTAATCTTCAAACCATTCCAAAGAGTGTATTGGCTACTGCAAGGGCAAAGATCCTGCTTAAGTGTCTTTGCAAATAAAATAAACCATAACACTGATGATCAGGATGAGATTTAAAAAGCTTTCAGGAAGTTAGGAACCCCACACCCAGTGTTTTAGAATGCATAAAGTACTCCACACTGGATCAATAACTTCCACTTCTTCATTGCATTGCTTTCAGCAGTTTTTCAAAAAAGAGAGCAAGAAATTCATCTGCCATTTTTTATCACTTTTTTTGTCTTTAACTTGCCCCCTATTTCTCCTCTCTCACTGGAAGAGTAGGGTCACTTCTCAGTGTGAAGATGAATATGTGTTTCATGTATGAATAAATTTACTGTTTCTGGTTTTGGTCCCAATTCAGGACAGAACTGTGAGGGAAGCCATGTAAGAGTGTAAATCCCACGAGGTTGGGTAACACTTATCCATGTTGCTTCGATTTAGGTACATAATCAAGTATATCTTGAATAGGATGTTTTCCTAAACAGAGATATTCTGGTACTCCATAACTTCATAGTTTAGTAGTTGACTGATATGGTTAATTAAATGCATATAATGCATACAGACTATACAAGTTCAATGTGATGTTGTACTGCAAAATACAACTGCCAATAGAAATAGAAATCTCTATGTGAAGAAGGGCACAGAATCACAGAATGGTTGAGGTTAGAAGGCACCTCTGGAGGACATCTGGTCCAACCCCTCTGCTCAAGCAGGGCCACCTAGAGCCAGTTGCCCAGGGCCATGTCCAGGCAGCTTTTGAATATCTCCAAGGAGGGAGACTCCACAACTTCCCTAAGCGGCCTGTGCCAGTGCTCAGTCACCCTCACAGTAGAAAAGTGTTTCTTGATGTTCAGATGGAACTTAC
The DNA here is from genome assembly GCF_000687285.1 of Phaethon lepturus. Lineage (NCBI taxonomy): Eukaryota > Metazoa > Chordata > Aves > Phaethontiformes > Phaethontidae > Phaethon > Phaethon lepturus. The sequence continues at coordinate 3,685 of NW_010522797.1, forward strand.
TTTGTTTCAGTTTGTGCCCATTGCCTCTCCCCCTGTCACTGGGCACTGCTGAAAAGAGCCTGGCTCCATCTTCTTTACACCCTCCCTTCAGGTATTTATATACATTGATAAGGTATCAATGAGCCTGAGCCTTCTCTTCTCCAGGCTGAACAGTCCCAGCTCTCTCAGCCTTTCCTCATGGGAGAGATACTGCAGTCCCTTAATCATATTTTTGTCCCTTTGCTGGACTGTATTCAGTATGTCCATGGCTTTCTTGTACTGAGTCCAGAACTGGACATAGTACTCCAGGTGTGGCCTCACCCATGCTGAGTAGAGTGGAAGGATCACCTCCTTCAACCTCCCTAACCACAGCATAGCTATCCAGTTGAGGGAGGTGATGATTGTTCCACTCTACACCACACTGGTGCAGCTCCACCTTGAGTACTCTGTGCAGTTTTGGGTGCACGTCAAACATCACACTATTAGAGTGTGTTCAGAGGAGGGCAACAAAGATGGTGAAAGGTCTTGAGGACACGACTTAGAAGGAGTGGCTGAGGTCACTTTGTTTCTCAGCTTGGAGAAGTGAAATCTGAGGGGTGACCTCATCCTCAAGGGGGGCAGCAGAGAGGGAGGTGCTGATCTCCTCTCTCTGGCGACCAGCAATAGGATATGAGGAAATGGAATGAAGCTGCATCAGGGGAAGTTCAGATTGGACAGTAGGAAGAGGTTCGTCACTGAGAGGGTGGTCAGTCACTGGAAGAGGCTCGCTATGGAAGTAGTCACAACACCAAGCCTGTCCGAGTTCAAGGAGCACCTGGACGACTCTCTTAGACTTACAATTTAGTTTTAGGTAGTCCTGTGAGGAGCAGGGATAATCCTTATGGGTCCTTTTCAACTTGAGATATTCTATGATTCTATGAACTATGTTGCCTAATGCAGCCCAGGATACCGTTTGCCGCCTTTGCAGCAAGGGCACATGGCTGGCTCATGTTCAGCTTGGTGTCCACCAGGACCCCCGGGTCCTTTTTTTGCAAAGCTGCTTTCCAGCTGGGTAGCCCCCAGCATATATTGGTGTATGGGGTTGTTCCTCTCCAGGTGCAGGACTTTGCACTTCCCCTTGTTGAACTTCATGAGGCTCCTGTTGGCCCATTTCTCCAGCCCGTTGAGATCCCTCTGTATGGCAACACAACTCTCTTATGTATCAGCCACTCCTCCCAGTTTTGTGTCATCTGCAAACTTGCTGAGGATACACTCTGCCCCATCACCCAGATCATTAAAGATGATGTTGAACAGAACTGGATCCAGTATTGACCCTGGGGTACACAGCTAGTTAATGGCCTCCAACTAGACTTTGTGCCACTGATCACCACTCTCAGGGCCTGGCCAGTCAAGCCAGTTTTCAGTCCACCTCACTGTCTGCTCATCCAGCCCATACTTCAACAGCTTTTCTATGAGTATCTTATAAGAAACAGTGTTGAAAGCCTTATTCAAGTTTAGGTAGACAATAACCACTGCTCTCTTGTCTGCCAGGCCAATTGTTGCATCACAGAAGGTTATCAGGTCAGTCAAGCATGACTTCCCATTGGTGGATCCCTTTTAAGTAGTCCTGATGATTTTCTTCTTGTTCATGTGCCTGGAAATGTTTCCAGGTTTAGCTGCTCCATCACCTTCCCAGGGATCAAGGTGAGGCTGATCAGCCTGTAGTTCCCTGGGTCCTCCTTATTGCCCTTTTTGAAGATAGGAGTGACATTTGCTTTCCTCCAGTCTTTGGGCACTTCTCCCAATCACCATGATCAGTCAAAGATTATCAAGAGTGACCTTGCAATGACATCTGCCAGATGCCTCATCACTCATGGGTGCCTCCCATCAGGGACCTAGATCTAGATAAAAAGTTGCTGATGGATTTCCTAGTCAAGAAGAATTGTCATTGCCTAGCAAGATGTGAATCCCATAAACCTGAGGTCTTTGATCACTACTTTGAATTATCTTTGAGTGAACATTCACATGCCTGTATTGCAGACTCCAGTGAACATGGTGCACTAAATAAAGATTGCCACAGATGGCACAGCAGTCTGCTGGATAAAGCAGAGGTTGCTTCTTGCATAGGAAGAACCATTCAGGTAGAGTAAGGAATACTGAAATGTTTTCAGTAGGGATGATGCAAAAAAAAAAAAAGTTTTTTTTTAAAAAGGGGGGAATTTTCTCATTTAAACAGTTTCACAGAGACACAGGAAAAAATTCTTATGCCTGCTGCAGCTGTACCCAGCTAAAAAGGATATTTTTTTTCACAAAACAGATGTTTATCCCCCAAATGTGGAAAAATTGCACTGCTTTAACATTTCTGAGTAAAGTGTTCACTTTATCAGAAATGGTCTTTCAGAGAAGAGTGAAGTGTCCCTTTTAGGTCAGTCAGCTGAAGGTCAATAAGAGAATAAGAAAGCACAGAGCAGAGGACCCATTTTTCCGTGATCATTATTTTTTGACATGCCAACAAGCAAGAGGTGAAGGTATGTCAAACTGGAGCTTTGAAAACTCTACTGATTCACTGTGCTCCATTATAAACTTGCATATATTGAATTGTAGTGGTTTTAGCATGTGTATTAGAGCTTGAAGAGGCTTACATTAAATGTGCAAGGAAGAAGAGCAAGTCTTTTTGCCTTGCTGGGAGTGGTGGGGCATTACTACAACTGATCATATCTTACAGTACAATTTAGCTGTGATTTGCGGAGTAAAAGATGTCTCTATATGACCCCTCCTAAATTTCTGTATATTACATACAAAAAAGGTGACCTAATGGTAGACACATGCAATACAGTGATACAGAAACAATTCTGTGCTCACTAGGAACGAAGTGTATTTTAAAATTACTCTCCATCATTTTCTTCTTCAAATGAGTCAGTTCCCACTTCTTCATAGTCCTTCTCCAGGGCAGCCAGGTCCTCTCGGGCCTCTGCGAATTCTCCCTCCTCCATGCCTTCACCCACGTACCAGTGCACAAAAGCTCTCTTGGCATACATAAGATCAAACTTGTGGTCGAGCCTTGCCCAAGCCTCTGCAATGGCCGTGGTGTTGCTCAGCATGCAAACTGCTCGCTGAACTTGGGCTAGGTCTCCACCAGGAACTACTGTAGGAGGCTGATAGTTGATCCCAACCTGGAAACAGGAATATGAGAGAAGGTTGTAAAAAGGCAAGAGCAGAAAGCAGTCAAAGAGCTGAAAAAATGTGAGTAAAGTTACAGGTGCTGAGGTAGAGTGGTGCCACTATCAAAACTACCAAAATGGCAAATGCCATAAAAAATAATGTCATAAACAATATAAACATGGTCATTTTAATGTCTGTATTATTCTTCTGTTTAATGTACACTGGTAACTTTGAGACTTTCTTAACAGCTACTCAGCACTGAACAGTTTCACCAAGATACTCTGTAGAAACTAATACAGAAAGTTGGTTCCCAGTTTAAAGTTTTCATTCTTAAATCAGCTATTTCCACGACAAATGTTTTTCCACTGCTAGTGTCTGTGTTATTGTTGAAATCATGCTTGCCATCACTACTATGTAGCCAGTGGGGACAGGCTGTATAATATTTCTGAGTGAGGGGGTTAACTTACAGATTCCCTAATATCAATATTTCATTTATTAATTTTATCGGTTTTGGTATTTCCTTGGTTTCAGATGTTGCTTCAGAGGGAACACTCACTGGCTTTTCTAAAATTCAGGTCTGAAATTAATACTTCTTTAAATTTTAACTCATATACAATGCAGATTTCCACTTACTTAAATAAATATTTAGGAGTCTGTGTCAATGGGATGTCCAAAGGAGAAAAGGCACATTTTATACAAATGCACCTTTCTTATGTCCATTTGTCTCAGAAGTGGGAAACATACAGGATCTAAAACTCTAACATACAAGTTTTCCGCTAGGCTGAACTTGCCCTTTAAACATTAAAGAGAAGCTCATGGTGTGCTCACCTTGAAGCCTGTTGGACACCAGTCAACAAACTGGATAGTTCTTTTGGTCTTGATGGCAGCAATTGCTACGTTGACATCCTTGGGAACGACATCACCACGATAGAGCATGCAGCAGGCCATGTACTTCCCATGTCTTGGGTCACACTTCACCATCTGGTTGTTGGGCTCAAAGCAGGAACTGGTGATTTCAGCCACCGAGAGCTGCTCGTGATACGCTCTGTCAGAAGAGATGATGGGGGCGTAGGTCACTAAGGGAAAGTGGATGCGTGGGTAGGGCACCAGGTTTGTCTGGAACTCCGTCAGATCCACATTGAGGGCACCATCGAAGCGCAGCGAGGCGGTGATGGAGGAGACAATCTGGCTGATGAGGCGGTTGAGGTTAGTGTAAGTGGGGCGCTCGATGTCCAGGTTCCGGCGGCAGATGTCGTAGATGGCCTCATTATCCACCATGAAGGCGCAGTCCGAGTGCTCCAGGGTGGTGTGTGTGGTCAAGATGGAATTGTAGGGCTCCACCACAGCGGTGGAGACCTGAGGGGCTGGGTAGATCGCAAACTCCAGTTTGGACTTCTTTCCATAATCCACAGAGAGGCGTTCCATCAGTAAGGAGGTAAAGCCAGAGCCGGTACCCCCACCAAAGCTGTGGAAGATCAGGAATCCTTGCAGCCCAGAACAGGCATCAGTCTAGAAAGCAAAAGAGAAAGTGAAAGAATAGGGGCTGAAGAAGAATGAAAAGACTTCATCTACTATCTGAGCTTATTTTGGGCTGAAGAGCAGTCATCAGCAATATACAGAGCAGATCTCATGTTTTCTTGAGAAAGAGCTGTTGATAATCCTGCCCTTTGCTTTCATCGCAGGCTCAACTTACGACATAAAAATCAGACTCTTATCTGTGGAGCTTCTCTCTCTAAACTTCACACTTCTTTTATTTAGTCTAGCTGAAAGCAGCAATGTAGAACTACCTATCCACCCTTCTATATCAGTATTGGTGCTCTAGGGCTAATAATGAACAATTACATATGCAGAACTACTTTTTAAGAGTATCTGGAGGCATACAGCTGGGAAGTGAACTACTGGGCTTCTCTCTCTTGGACTAGTAATGATGCCTCTGTATGTCTTGCAGTCTCTTTTCTGAACCATTGGTATCATTTGTAGTCAACAAGCTACCTGTTCTGCACTTCTTTCTTCAGCAGAATCCGAACTGCTGTTTCAGAACTACTGGGACTTACCAGCTTACGGACACGATCAAGCACCATATCAATGCTTTCTTTGCCAATGGTGTAATGGCCACGGGCATAGTTATTAGCTGCATCTTCCTTTCCAGTGATCAGCTGTTCTGGATGAAAAAGTTCCCGGAAGGTGCCAGCCCGCACTTCATCTGAACGAGAAAGAGAAACTGTAAGAAGCCGCATGGCTGTGCTCCAGTGCCAACAAGTTCTGGGTGTTGCTGGCATTGATGCAAGTTTTCAGTCACAGGAGGTCATGCCCCCAAAAAACAGTTGCAGATGAAGAAGGGAACTGTCATGTAAGCATTTTTCATTGTTGCATTCTGTTGATTTATGGTGTGACTTGTATCCAGCCACAGAAGTTGTTATCTTCTCATGAACTTGTAATTGTACAGCCTGTACCCTCAAGAGGACAAGTCACCAGATGAAAAGTGTGAAGAAAATCATGTTCCCCCAGGTGCCCCAATTTTTAGAAATCTTTCTGTTACTGGAGGGAAACTGTCAGGCTCCCACTTTGAATCTGAATTGGAGAAAAGCAGAATCCTAATGGCAAAAATGTCATGATAAACAAAACCAAAAGTTAAATGTTTGTGCAAAGAGAAGTCATACAAACCATATGTACTAGCTATTAAACTGCTGGGGATCCTGCTGTTCCTATGTTTTTTACACCTGTTACAGAATCTGGCATTCTCTGTCACAAGAAAATTAATTTCATGCTATCTAGTGGCAGACCAAGATACAAAGGGTGTGCTGCTTTGTACCAGTGGAGACTGGTGGCACATCATGGTGATATTAGGAAGAGTAAGCTCTTCTCCATTTTCCACGTTTATCTCTATACTGACCTACTACAGTTGGTTCCAAGTCCACCATTACAGCCCGTGGCACATGCTTCCCAGTGACTGTTTCGTTGAAAAATGTGGTAAAAGAGTCATCATAGTTGAGTTTATCATGCAGATCCTTGAAGGTGCCATCCGGCTGAATGCCGTGCTCCAGGCAGAAGAGTTCCCAACATGCATTTCCTATCTGAACTCCAGCCTGGCCAACATGGATAGAGATGCACTCGCGCTAAGGGGAGATAGCAGAGACAGGGTCAGAAAAAACAGTGCACATCAGTCCTCCTTATTCCTAGTGGTGACTTTTTCCCAGTGTATTGCTTTTCCAAAAAAATGGTGAATTGTTGCTGTCAGAATTTCAGTTGGTTGTTCAACCCCATGACCACAATGAGACTGTACACATATGATACTGGGACAGTTCTTTAAAAAATTGACATCTATGTGCTGTAATACATGGGTACATGAAAACAGGTAGGAAAAAAAAAATTTCAGCTACACAAACCCCACCTTTCCTCCTATGGATTGGCCCTGCTGAGAAGCACATCCCAGTTTAGTTTATTTTTACTCCTGTCTGGAACCTGACACAGCCATGTGGTATCCTTCAACCTTATGTAACCCAAGACAGGTGATGCCTTTTGATCCTTTTACCCTCTGATAGCAGGCTAGAGTGGAAACTTAGAAGGACTGCTTTAAGCAATATTCACCTCAGGAAATTGTTTCAGATTCTCTCGGTTGAAACAAATGTTCCTTGAAGATCCTGAGCAGCTATGAATTTTACATTGCAGGTCCATTGCTTATTCAGGCAGTGTCATTGCAATATGATGTGTCCATTTGCATAATTTTAAGTATAATTTCTGTGGTAGACAAGAACTTTAATGAAAAAGAAAACAATGTATGTAACACCAGGGTAACAATAGGCAGGTGCCAATTGCTCCAAAATCCTGTACACTTAAGAAGAGTACAGGAGTATGAAGGACCTGGTGCTGGCTTTCATAAATTCTCAGACAGAATTATAAAGCAGATACTTCTGAGTTAGTACAGATGATTACAACACCGGGTTTAGTGAAAGGTAGTTTTTTTAAGGAGAGAGTGGTTGCAGATACGTGGAGTTTTTCAGCTTCAATTTCTGCTCTGGAACAATTAAAGCCTTCTGAGCTTCATCTCTGTGATCTCAATGGCCCTGTCTGTACCAGGGAGTAAGAAAGGGTCAGATCATAGTACTGCACACTGGCTGTGGTTGCCTGTGCTGATTGATAATTAGAACGCTGCCAGTTCATATGATTCCAGACAATGCTTGGGCACCATCCAGAGTACAACTCATTATCAAGAATGGTTTCCAGTGAGCAGCTCACTGACCACTGCCTAACTTTGGAGAGGGAAAGAAAATTCAGATGGCTAAATATGAAGCAAGTGATGCTGCCTGGCTTCAAGGCTAGACAATGGTCCTCATTTTATTTTGTAGTATTGCATTTAGAGATACCAAATGACTTGATATCAGATTTGACCAGTTAACTTTTTTTTTTTTTAGTTCTGTAACTGCTTACCCAGCAAAATCACCCTGTGACCTGAGAGTGAAATGCATCCTTCTCAAAAACTAAATCCTCAGCCAGTATGTGTGACCAGCAGCATCTCTGGAGCAGTGTTTTCTTCACAAATTGACATATATTTATGTTTTAGAAACATAACTAAAGATATTTTTTCAGAAGCAAGTGGAATTTCAGAAGTCACCCCTGCCCCAGTTAGTCATCCTCAGAAGTTCAAATGAATATAGAAAGTCAATTTAAGCGTTTCATTCAATGAAATATATTATTTCTATTCAGTACTCATTTGTAGGTTGCTGATTCTGCAAATGCATATGCAGAAGTGTGTGTAACATTCTCTCAGGTGTATTTGCACAACCCTGTTTTTCTCAGCTGAGTTGTGCAAAAGCATCTGAGTCATTTGAGTGATGGTGAGGCTTCATAGGTTGGTATGTTGCAGGGGAGTTGCAATCTGGAAGATTACTCACAAAATGCTGAAGGCATATTTGGGCTTAGAGAATTCAGTTAATGCTGATTTTGCACAGGACAGGCCCCTGCTTCTCTTTTAAATCCCAATGGGAATCTGTGAGGCTGGCAGCAAGGAAAACCAAAGTTTTTTCCTTTTAAACACAGCAGTGAGGCCAGGTGACTTTTTTAAAGAATATCTTTTAGAGCAAAACTACAATTACAAGTCAAGCAGTACTTGGAACCTAAAGAGCTACTTTGCTCTGTTCCTCAGGTTAGTAGAGGAATTGGTCCATTTTTTCACAGACGGAACCAGTGAACCTTGCCTTAGAAAGTTAATATTGTAAAGCTTAGTATAGGACTACAGCTGAAGACTGCAGAACCTGTTCCTTTCCTGGTAGACTGACCTTTCAGCTGCGCTAGTTTGAAGCAGTATCTCAACCCTGCCTTTTGAGCCAGGCCTCTTGCCGTGCTCCTGCCTTCAACTCCCATCTTCTCCTATCCCAGCAGTAATTTGAAAATACTCTGACAAGGAGAGAAGACAATAACAAAGAGGTTTCTAATTTTGCATAGTAAACAGCTTTAAAATACGTATCAGACTTTTAGTAGGGAAGAGAGCGGGCCTTCTTCAGAGTCACAGGCAGAGTAAACTGATCTCTACGTGATATTTAAATTTGGAGCCTACTCCAAACTCATGTTTCACATCCCATCATTAATGGACCAGGACCTGTCGTTCGAGGTGCAGACCTAACTTTTTATCTACCAAGAGACAGCAGAAAGGGCCAGGTCCTTTGTGAAACTAAACCAGGGACAGCTTTGACTCTATTAAAAAAACAGAATACTACCTGGCTTAAGAATTTACTGTACAAAGGCAAACCTCAGTCTTCCAGCTATTCCTGAAACATGCTCACTATCCTAGGTCTGCCTTAAGACACAGGGAGCCTGTGGAAGTGCGTATCTTGCCTGTGAAATGAGCGCTCTCATTTTGGACCTGCAGCTGTACTGGCAGAAAATAACATAGTTCTCTGCACCAAAATAAGACTCAGTGCTAGACATAAATCAGGGTACAAGGTGAAATGGGTTTTTCACATTCAAAGAGGTTTTGAGAGATTTCTACAAATTTATAATAAACCCCCAAATCTTAAAAATGAAGGGCCGTTTTTACTTACCTAAATGCATACATATATAAAAACATTAATGCACTCCAGAAACACATATGTATACACTGTACAGCTATGAACAGTACAGCCATTGGGACTAAATTAATTTAAAACAGAAACAAAGATAAGTAATTTTTTTGTTTCATTTCTAAAAAAAAATTATCTCATATGAAAATGAACCTGTGTTGAGAAAATGTAGTCACAACAGAAAGCACTAAAAAGCTAAGACTCCAGATCTAATTTATCTTATAATTCCATTAGTTAGAGACTCTCTGAAGAAAACTTTGGTTCACAGAGCCTTACAGCTCCAGGAGGATTTTCCAATACTTCTTTCCTATCCTCTTACATGGTAATGAATGCGTGAGATCGGGGGTTTGTGGCACAAACCACTGGTAACAAGGGCAGATCCCCCTGTCTTCCCTCGCCCACAGTCCTCCCGGTCCCTGTGTGACCGATGTTCCCACATCCCCCTTACCATGGTGTCTCCAGCGGTGTTTCCTTCCCTTTCGGATCAGTAGTGGCAGGTCTTTGCAGGAGCCCGGCTCTGGGCTGCAGGGCGGGAGACGGCCTGGGCCCAGCACCCAGCACCTGCTGCTGCGCTTCAGTGTCACAGCGCGGTGGGGAATAGGTCACAGACTCCGCAGTTCTGCCCACGGCATCACTGCCTCCTGCCCTCCCCACCACCCTGCATATGCAAATTCAGCCAGATAGGCAGGGCTCAGATATACCCCAGATTTCAAACTTAGTCCCGCCTGGTTTGGCGTGCTTATTAAATCTGAGCGTGGCCATGGAACACGCCATAAACTATCCTTTCTAACACCTGACTACTATACATATATATCACCTACAAGACACATACCACCACAGTTCCCTGTTCCCTACATGCGTAGACAAAAATCACTTCAAAATTCCAGTACAGAACACCAAGAGGGTGTTAAGAAAGCAAATGAATGAAAAGGAGAAAGATAGAAGACAAACCAAAAATAGGGAACTAGAACATAAATATAATTACCATTCTGAAGTGTGTTCTACCAGAGTTCTTGAATGCTGGCCTGACTTCTTTCTGTCCTTACTCCAACTGCCTCTCAATGTTTCAATTTACTTCTATTGCTTCTCTTTTGGTGCACAGTCATCTGGGCTGTCAGCAGTATGGGGCAGTATTCAGTACAGACTCCCAACTCCTCTGTCCAAACACAGACAGAAATTTGATTCTCACTGCAGTGCTTATTGCACGACATAGCTGGAGGCATCACACAAATGTTCTCACACCAAATTAGGGCAGTGCCTCCACCACTTTATTGTTTGCTCCTTCTGCAGTAGATCAGCATTGGAAAGCAGCAGTTTCTCTCAGTGGAGAAATCCTCATGTTTGCAACTCCTAGGTAACAACAAGGAAGGCACACTTAATGGTTTGAATCTGAGTATTATGTATTCCCTGACTTTATAAACATACCATTTATTATTATGTTTAATCAGCAGAAATTTAAATTCCTAAAGTTTAGGTTCGTCTGCTTTGACATGATCATATTAATAGATTGTTCTGCCACTGTTAGCAACCAGCATCTAAGTATCTTCTCTAACGCACGCCTACATTTTAACAGTGTGAAATAATTCATACTGTTTTTTATAAACTCACATTTACTTTGGTATATATAGGCTTCATTTTGCTGATCTTTACATAAAACTGCAAATCACTGCTCTTTGATTTTGACTAGGAAAAGCTACAGACATTTCTGGAGCCACAAATATTTTTTACAGAGGAAGAATTCCCATGATAATTTCTGTCTGCTGCTTTGTTTAAGCTATACGAATCCCACATTTCTCCAGAAAACCATTGAGACTGAGAGATAGGTTATTCTAGTGTGGAATAGGATAGAACTGGTAACATTCCAGCCAAGCTCCGGCATTCCAGACAATCTGAAAGCAGCTCCACCAGATGTGGAGCTCTGTGCAAAGAATCACCTCAGGAAAAAGCCTCACAGTGAATACTTTGAGCAATCTGCCACCCAAATCCTCCTAGGCACTCTTTGAGTCAACATGTCAGATCTAGCAGCTCCAAAACCTGAAAGAGCTCTGTGAATTAGTAAGTTATTTGCAGCTTAGTCCATTGCTGCATTTTCTCTGCTTTTCCATTGCCCCCCTTCCTCTCTTCTGAAATACGCAGTGAGAGCACCTCTGGGAGTTGGCGTTAATCATTCCTCCCTCCACCTCATTCAAACTCAACTGTCCCAGAACCCATGGACTCACCAGTGTTGGGTTGCCACACTGAACAGCGTCTCACCAGTTAAAAACTCCGAGGGAGCAGGGAGTGACAGAGTCTTGAGCCGTGTCCCTTCTCTCTGGAGTCACTTGAGCTTGAAGAGCCTGGGGATTACCCAGGTTACTGTTTCACCCTTTCTCACAGATGCACAGCTAAGAAAAAGGCTATTGCGGATCTCTTTTAGACCAACAACAGTACTTCACCTGCTCTGCCTTGACATAGCCCATAAACTCAAATGCTGAAAATACGTGCTAGTTTGGGGTGATGGTCAGACACAGACGTAAAAGCCCTGAGAAAGATTTGGGCATACTATTTTTCATGAGGTTTCTTTATGTTGCTCTTGTCCATCTGTGTTGCTGAGCGCTTAGGCAGAAAACTCTCAGCATAGATTTAGAGGGTAACCTCAAAGCACAGTGTGGGACTGTGGTCCGGTGAGTTTTGTTGACTCCAAATTTGGCCTGCAGGCTCTACTCCATAGAGACATGAGGCAGATATGGCCTGGACCTGGCATGTTTGAAAGAAAGTCATCTTGCTCAATGCTGGCATTCAACCTGTGTGGGCAGATGGTGAGCTTATAGGGGCACCTCTCTGTCCTGCATGGAACAGTCTTGAGACAGACCCTGCATGGGGAGGGTTGATTGATAGCTCAGCGGCCTGGACAAGACCTGCCCACTTCAGCTTTTACCTTGCAACACTGGTAGATGATGACAAGAGCTAAATAGGGATGATTCATTGTAAAAAAACTCTGCCATGAAGCCCCGAGGTGTGCAAATAAGTGACTTTGGCATGAGTGCTAGAGTGGCTTTGCTGGTACTGCCAGAGGGCTTGCAAATAGCCCATGCTCCTCGGAGTGATGTGCAGCTTGCATGCAACTGGGATGGTCTGGATATGCTCAAAGGGCTTCTTGTGTGCACATGGACTGGGTGTGGTGGTGTAGGTGCCCTCCAGAGCAATACAACAGAGCAGTGGAGTTGTGAGTTATTGTCTCCAATTGCTTGTGATTCTATAAAGATCAGCCTCTTAATGTTTTTTTTCTTAAATCCCTCTAACATTGCTGTACAAAACCTAGACCTTTTTTCTCTATTTAAAAATAGACATGTCTCTGAAAACAGCATTCTTTAATAATCTAGAGCGTAGAAGTACTGTCCACCAGATCTTAGGCCAAGAGAACCACTTAAGTCCTGTGGTCTATCAGTTCTGTTCTGACTAAAGATCAAAAATGTCACAGGCAAATGAGGGACAGTTAGCTGCTTTATCTCCTCTGCCAGATATACATCACTCCCTACAGATCGGTTATCTAAGCAACTTGCCAATAGTGCCAGAATTGTGGATTATTTTAGAACAGTAATGTGCCATCTTACAAAAGAGTGCACTCCTAAGAAGTTACTTGTTGATCATACAAAAACCTATTTCACTTTTAATTTTGTGTATGAAAGTCTTTGCATTTCCTACCCATTATAGTACCTTCTTACCTGGGTGAATGAAGATATAAATGCTTCCCTGTGTCCCCTGTCCACTCTATCATTTTGTTGCCACCTACTGGGAGAATTGACAGCATCTCGTTTCAGGTATTTCTGAAATCAGCCTAAAGTGTAGTATTTCTGTATCAACATAAAACTCTGCTATATTATTAAAAGATTGGCTTTCAGGCATTATCACTGAAACAGAAAACTGTACTATGTATTTTTAAAATTACTTTTAAATAAAGAAAAATTAAGTACATCTTGGGATACAGTTTCAAAGGAGTTATTTCCTTTTTGGTAAGGATTGTCATATACAAAATTTCTATGTATGTGTTAAAAATTATGGCATTAGATTTGGACTTCCAGAATTATCTTCTCTAATACAGCAAGTTCAAAACTATAGTTATTAATATAAAGACCAGCCATTCATTCTGCAGATAAAAATGCAAACTACATCAGTGACGTTTCTGGATGTGCCTGCCTTTTTTTATGACCTTTTAGCAATCCTAATACATACTGAGCTACCAGAAAGGGGACAACACTCCTTAACAGTCTGGGCAAAACATAATGCATTTCTGTAGCCCTGCTGGAGTTGTATGTGCTGAATATATGTTTCAGTAAAAACCTGGATTTTTTTAAAAAAAGAAATCCATTTATGAAAGTTCAGTAATAAATCTAGTATTAAAATAACAGTGGTATACATTTGGTCCATCTTCCATCCCCTCCAGGGTGTATCTTCAGCAGTGCTAAGGGAAACCTTCGAGATGATAACCATGAGCTGACAAGCAAGTTGGACACACGTGGCAAGGTTAGCACAAGAGGCTTGTTGTCTTGCTCCAGGTATCGTTCAAGCACATGGCTGCTTGACAGGTACCCCCAAACAGACACCATCTTCCTTACCTTCTATTACCTTTTTCTTGCTTTCCTTCCCTCCTAAACAGACACACACCCCCACACACTTTTTCTACCACTGGCTCTGTTCTGCTAATTTTACACCTTTATTTGGTAATTTCAGCTTTACTTAGTACCCCCAGTACACCAACACCCCTTCACTTAAGTCTGTTTATATCTTATCTTAGGTGTCCCCAAAACTGCCCTTTCACTACATGTAACACCCAGTAGCTTCTCCTGCCATTACCTCATTAGTTTAGATGCAGGTCAGGGTTGGCCAGCCACTTTTCCTATTCCATTGTCTGCAACATCCAACAGTTTCTCTTGTTATTCCATCAGTTTAACCTCAGGCCACCTGCCTGCCTGCCTTAATATATTGTTCTAAAATATTCAGACAATAGAAATACACAAAAATATATCTTGTGAAGACTTAAGCTGTGAAGTCATAGCTGGTGTTCTTAGACATCCCATCTATACCTAATCACACACATTTTTTTTGTCACAGTTCTGATTTATCATAAACCTGATGGAGCTGGTAATGCTTCCATCCTGCATGCTGGTCATTTTAAGGCCCTTTACTCTGTCATAGATGATGTTCATTTAGCAGTTACATGCACACATGCCAGCATACTTGTGCCTCCAGACCAGTTCAGTTATGCTTGTTACACAGTTGCTGCACAAGCATAGTGTGCTCTAAACTCCCATTGAAGCTAAGAGTACCTGAATTGTGCCCCTGTTCATGGCAGCTGGAAAAATCACACCTTATAACCACCTCACACTGTGGATTCTGTAGAAGCAAGGGCACTAGCACATGCTGTGTGTTCTTGGCACCAAGAGAGTTCTCACCACATCTTACAGCTTTACAAACACTATGTTTTGAATTAATATGAAATAAAGACTGAGCACTGTCAGTAACTTCTCCTTACACAGTGTTTGTAGCAATTATTTTGAAGCAGGAGTTCCTCAAATAATATTACAGTTACATGACTATATCTTTGTATTGAGTAAATGACAGTATAGATGACAGAGATCTTTCAGGATATATTAGCAAAAAATATGAAGCCTGTCACCCTCTGAGGCAAAGTGGCTAATGATTAGCTAGTCATATATCCTGAATTTACTGTCTTGTGACCTCATAGTGGAGAGCTGATCCTGTTTATAGTCTACTAAAATGGCAGTGGACTAGGTGTGTGAGACCCAAGCAGAAATGCAGCCATATGAAAAAAAGAGACATAGAGACAATCTTATGCACAGGAAAGGGCAAAGTGAATTTTAAGATTCCTCTCCCTCATTTTCTTCAAATGAGTCAGTTCC
Source organism: Phaethon lepturus (assembly GCF_000687285.1). NCBI lineage: Eukaryota > Metazoa > Chordata > Aves > Phaethontiformes > Phaethontidae > Phaethon > Phaethon lepturus. Next base: position 18,761 of record NW_010522797.1, read on the forward strand.
CACTTCTTCATAGTCCTTCTCCAGGGCAGACAGGTCTTCTCGGGCCTCTGCGAATTCTCCTTCCTCCATGCCTTCACTAACATACCAGTGCACAAAAGCTCTCTTGGCATACATAAGATCAAACTTGTGGTCAAGCCTTGCCCAGGCATCTGCAATGGCCGTGGTGTTGCTCAGCATGCAGACTGCTCGCTCAACCTGGGCTAGGTCTCCTCCTGGTGTAACTGTAGGAGGCTGATAGTTGATCCCAACCTACAAATAACAAAAGAAAAGAGGAGGAATGACAAGAGTCGTGAGAAAAGGGACAAAATTAGACAATGAACAGGGTAAGAAAACTGTAAAATCATTGGTGGGGGGAGGAAAAGAGGTAGGAAAAAACCCAGATTACATCAGTGTTAAGTCTAATGTCATTCAAGCTACTTTTTTGTGCACGAGTCAATTCCTTACCCTCATTCAAGGAAAAGAAAAAAAAAAAAAAGGGAGATTAACTGGACCTGGATTCTAAAATTAAGAAAGACTTATAAAAACATGTCAGTATACATGGAAAAATTGTGGACAATGAAAAAAGAAATATCCTTCTGTGGAGATGATGTAGAAATGTTTCACTTGCCAACTAAATATTATTGATAACTTCTGGGGTTTTTGCTTGGTTGGTTTGGGTTTTTTTTTTAAGTTTCATGAAGGACACTCTCAAGTGTCTCAGTGTCTTCAGAGTATAACCCTTACCTTGATCTTTCTTCTAAAATGCAATTTCTTTAGGTTTAAAGTCTTATAGGGTTGACATTCTCCTGTTACTGAGTATAGAAATATGATGTATGCTTCCATTCATTCAAATATTTGGGAGTCCGTGTCAATGGGATGACCAAAGGAGAAAAGGCACATTTTATACAAATGCACCTTTCTTATGTCCATTTGTCTCAGAAGTGGGAAACATACAAGGTCTAAAACGCTAAAAGTTTTCCGCTAGGCTGAACTTGCCCTTTAAACATTAAAGAGAAGCTCATGGTGTGCTCACCTTGAAGCCTGTTGGACACCAGTCAACAAACTGGAGGGATCGGTTGGTCTTGATGGCAGCAATTGCTACGTTGA
>NW_010522798.1:0-10384 GCF_000687285.1 Phaethon lepturus
CATAGAAGGAAATCAGGTTGATCAAGCAGGAAATCAGGTTGGTCAAGCAAGGAAATCAGGTGGTTGTCCCACAACTCAACAGACATGACAAATTTAATTCCCTCCTCCACACTGTGAGATGTAGATTTGCTTTAGCTCTTCAATTTTATTAGATAAAGCCCTATCTCTGATGCAGCAAATGTAACTTTTCCTACGTTAAAAATGTAAGTGAAAGTAGAATATATCTAAAAATTTAGAATCAAAGATCTCACTGTAATAGATCCTTCTTAAAAAATGAGGGAAAAAAGGGTCTCATACTTACATTTCTGGGACACAATTTACACTGGAAAATCTCTTTTATACAGGCAATAAGATGACGATGAAGTTTCTTGGTTAATCCGTCAAAGTTCCTGCAGGCTAAGATAACAACTTCCTGAGGATGAGTTTCCAACCACCTTAACACTTCCCACAGAATATCCTACAAGAGAGAGTCATGGCATCTTAGAAAGTCATCTATGCTATGCAGGGGAAAGGACTTAAAACCAACAGAGCATTGATGGTAGCGTAGACTCGCAATCCCAATAATAAAAATCCACGTAGGTTTCTGGAGGACGGCCATCTGACAGCCCGCAAGGTGTTGCAGTGAGATGGACTCCAGGAAAACCTACTTGCTGCAGGTTTGCTCTGGGTGTGGGTCTAGCACACCACACTTAACAGCTTTGTATTTTGATAATATCCATGAAACTCCTACTGCCTAGAGGCAGGTTAGCAGTAAACCCATCTTCCCAAGCTTCTTTAAGGACAAAGAACGTGTTAGTGGCAAACTCAACATCAGGGAAAAGCTCTGTGCTTGTTTAAACATGACAGGACCTGTTTTCCCCATTTGTTATGGGCAATGACAACTCCTTGAAAAGTGCATGTCATTAGCAGAGTAGCCAGGCACTACACCTAACGGTTTACATGGGCATGCCAGTCACCATGAAATCTCAAGGCATGAAGGGTTCAGACTCATAAGCTGAGTTTAGCCAGTTAGTCTACAAATGAAAAGCTGCATTAGCTGGCTGTCTCTGGCTGTATAGGTCCCAGCAAATGGAAGGAAGATGTAAACTACTCCACAGTGACAGACCACATGCAAAGAGCAACTCACAGTAGTTTCTTCAAAGTAGCTGACAGTAATTTGATCATGGGATCCAGATCTAAGCCTCTCTGTCTTTCAGTGAAACACTTTTTCCTCAAAAAAAAAAAAGGTTTCTGTGATGTTATTAGGCTTTTAGTACCCTCTTCTCTTAATAACATCTCTCCTTACTGGGGAAATGGGATTGCCCTGGATAGCATCCTGGGACAACACAAGATAAATGCCAGAAACATCAGGCACTTGGTGGGGGACAGGCGGTGGAGCGCAAGGCACAGCAACTCCCGTTTCAGGATAAGGAATTGATTGATGCTCCAGTCTCACTTGCAGGTGCAGAAACTAACTTCCAGCCCTGCTGATTTTCTCTAATTTGAAGTCCTCACATTAGGAAAACAAGTAACCTACTCAGGAAAACTTGGCCCAGCATTTTCAGATTATGATGGCTCTTGAATAAAAGAAACAGTACAGGCTTTATAGCCATCCCAAAGGTAAGGACAATACCTGTACAGTAACAGTAGTGTAAACCATATGCACGAAGTACAGATTCATAGATGGATCGTTAGCCTTGTGGGCAATCCTGAAATCCAGATATCTAACTCCGGCCTCAAGTTGCTCCATCACAGTCAGTACCTGAAAAAGTGAAAGAGAAGGCAAACGTTCCGAGAGCTTGGAAGGGATTTGCTTCTTTTGTTTAGAAAGCCAAAAGAGGTGTACAAAGTTAGCCCTATGACATTTTTCACAGGTCTTTCATCGTTAAAATGGCACTGTACACTACCACCTTGCAATTTTGAAGTATCTTTCTGACAAGAGAGATCCCAATTTCCCTACGGCATATACTGCAGGTATGGATTAGATTAGTTGCAGACCTCTGTCCTCCTTGTGTTCTAAAAGTTAAAGATCCATTAACCTGTGCGTAAACACACAATCGTGCTTCACAAGACTATTCGTATAAAAAAAATTGCAGGATCAGCACCTTAGAAATGCTGTATTTATTTTATTAGATCAAAGACTTTATCATGGTTGTCTCTGCGGAGCTCATTCATCCCCAACAGAGGGGAAAAAAAATAACAGGGAAAAGTACTGGCTATTGTTCTTTTTCAGGATAAAGTATTTTCAAAAGTTTTAATTAACGTGTAGAAGTCCCACAAAACGGAGGTCCTCCTGTATTTTCACTCTTCCCTTGAACTTCTCCTACTGGATTTGAGGGCTGATGGAACAGGGGATAAAGCTGAATTTCTGGGGCAAAAAGTCCCAAATGATATGTCTCTTATCTATATCAAGGCTCCCTTTGCATAAGAAAATACAATCAGTTTAAGTAAATACGTTTAAACACTGATTTGTCTCAGTTCAACCTGCTATGGACACACTTTTATGTTTCAGAAAGAACACACACTGTACAGGTTTAGGTCAGAAAGGATTCAACAAAAGCTAAATCAACACAAGGGTTGCGCCTGAATAACCACATTTGTAGCTTTAGGGCCAAGACAGAGCTTAAGAGGGATGGCAGGATGCTCACCCCGCCTAGCTTTAACCATCTAACTCCCTGTTCTTAAAATGGGAATTTAATCTCCCCAGGCTGTGCCTGAGCTGGAGGGCTGGGAGCAGCCCAGCCCCACATGCCCTGGGGAGCAGGTGGTGTGGTGGCTCCAGCCAACTGTGCCTGCTTGGTCTCCAGCAGACAGAAGCAGCTGAAGGCATGATCCATGCCCAAGCCCCACCGTCACTTGGAGCATGCTGGAGATGGGAGCATATATGGTTGTGGGTCATGTATAACCTTGGTAGCCAGAAAGAGAGCCAGATGAAACAGCTGCTCTGAACTGCCCTTTGGATTAATTAATTCATTTCTGTTGGCTGCATGGGAAAACTAGACAAATTAGACGCTCTGGTTAGTCAGTTGGGTTTGGATACTGAATTAGACAGTGTGAACATTGCCCTCCAAGGGAAAACTTTAAGAGGAAGCCTTGGGGAGCAATGCTGTTCAGTGCTGCAATCTCACGCCGATGAGTGGAAGTTACACTCCTGACGCCTGCCATCGCGCAGGGAAGATTTGGACTAGACTGACATCCGTAACAGCCAGGGTTCAAGCCAGGCACCACGTCCTAGGCACTGGGCCATCCAGGAACCTGTGGGTCCTACCATCAGTAGGGCTCCTTGATCTCTGTTCTGGATACCAACAGGTGGAGTCACCTCCTCGCAAAGATAACTCGAGCACCGTAGAGCTAAGGAGGGCAGGATTGCAGCCGTGCCTCTTTCCCACCAGCGCCGGGCCACTTCTCGGTCAGGACACTGGGTTTGGACCAGAAAATAACTATAATGATGTAAGGAGCTTGTTTGTCACCAACAGGGTCACTTCGCTGGCCAGCAATCCGCAAGTTAGGGGTTTTCTAAATCTTTCATTGGCTTAAGTCCCAAAGCAAAAAGCAGCTCAACATGAGGTACTGTGCTAAGCGAATGCCCTTCCACGTCAACTCATCACTGCCATTACATATTCGAAATCTGATAGTGTCTAAGACTCCAGGCTACTAGGGCTGCTCAAACACAACAAAAGATACCTAAGCATAATTATTGCCATTTATCAAACATTCAGTTTTAATTCCCTAATAACGAACTACTCCCCCAGTAAGAACAAAAGTGAAAAGACTTCGGGTACCTCTTTGATGCCAAGAAAGTCTGTTCTTCAGAAAAATCTTCAAAAGCTCTAGCTTAAATGATGAGCCCAAATTTTGTCTTTAACATACATTTGTGAGGAAAAAAGAGATAACTACTGGCTTAATATTTAGACATTGTAAAAAATTAACTAAACCTTCCGTGAGGGACCACACCTTCATTCTCTTAATCTTTATGGAAGAAAATTCCCTTCAACAAGATTTTTGTCTCTGCTGAGACAATACAGATGGACAAAATAACTGACAGTGATAGTAAAAATGACAAGCATTACCTTCTGAACAAAGTGCAAAAGAAAAACCTCTTTTGATTACAGTTATATTAAATGTTATTTATAACAACAATAAACATGAAAAAGAAGATGAGTTTCTAGTACCAAGTGGTCAGCTTTAAGCAACTTCTTTGTCTATGTATCATCCCTGCCTCACCTATATGCTTTTTCCCCACAAAAGAAGATCTGGTATGTATGGCACCTACCTCATACCCTAACGTGCTGGTTTTGGCTGGGATAGAGTTAATTTTCTTCATAGTAGCTATGTTTTGGATTTGGGATGAAAATGGTGTTAATAATATAGAGATGGTTTTGTTATTGCTGAGCAGTGATTACACAGAGTCAAAGCCTTTGCTGCTTCTCACCCCACCCCACCAGCAAGGAGGCTGGGGGTGCACAAGAAGTTGGGAGGGGACACAGCCGGGACAGCTGACCCCAACTGGCCGAAGGGATATTCCATACCATATGATGTCGTGCTCAGCAATAAAAAGCTGGGGGAAGAAGAAGGAAGGGTGGGATGTTTGGAGTGATGGTGTTTGTCTTTCCAAGTAACCGTTACACCTGGGGAGCCCTGCTTTCCTGAGGATGACTGAACACCTGCCTGCCCATGGGAAGTGGTGAGTGAATTCCTTGTTTTGCTTCACTTGTGTGTGGCTTTTGCTTTACTTATTAAACTGGTTTTGTCTCAACCCGCAAGTCTTCTCACTTCTCCTCTTCTGATTCTCTCCCCCGTCCCACCGAGGTGCGGAGTGAGTGAGAGGCTTCTTGGGGCTTAGTTGCCAGCTGGGGTTAAACCATGACACCCAAGCACAGTATCTCACGAGAGCGCCGATTTCTGTGCAGCGGGCTATTCTTTCATTGAGCGTGAGCACTCTCAGCACTGCAGCACAAGCCTCAACTTTGCCCAGGCAAGACAAGAACGCTAGACAACAGTTACCTGTGTTGTAGACCATTTCATGATAATGGGGTGCACAATGCAGGGCATACATTTGTTTAAAAACTTCACCAGCTTGGATTCATTGCCACTAACAGCAGAGTTTTTATCTAAGCAGTAGGTCATAGTGTCGTGACTCCCTGTAGAATACAAAAATAAACGTACAGGAAACGTCATTTCTTAACTACTCAAGCACCACAATACACTGTTACATTGCGTGCACACACCTGACATGCCACCATTTCCAAATCACACACCTATATTGCCTGACAGCCTATGTAGTTATGGCAAAAAGGTGGACTCTTCTACAGAGGTTGCTCACCTGATATTAATAAGCTAAGTGTGAAATCCTCATGAAGGGAAGGCATCAAGGCTTTTTAGTAAAGCAGTCCCCATCTGAACTACACGTCGTTGTTTGCCTCAAACCACAATAAAAAGGCCTATTTCAACTAGCACCTTCCACTGAAATAATTATCTTGACGTGAAAACCCACTTTTTTCAGGGAATAAATAGCTGTAGGCTGAATTTATCTAGAACTTTTCCTGTTCTCAGAGTTGTCCAAATGAAAGATTTCCTACTCCAATCCCGTCTTCTCTGCACAGGAAAATATGACTGAAAGCAGAAATTCATCTTCTTACACCTTTGACTGGACCAGCTCCTAACTTGGCACTTTAACCATTTATATCTTAAATATTTGGTAAAAATGCCCTCCTGAACTAAACTCCCACATCCCCGACAAAAACAACATAAGAGGTAGGTGCTTGAAGGCTTCGGAGACAAAATCGAGTCTAAATTTACATGTGATAGATGGACAAGATCTGTCTTTTATGGAAAAACCCAAACCAAGCTCACTGCAGATGAAAGATTGATAATGAGGGCATGCAATCAAAGACGTTTGTCTTACAAGATGTAAGAGTCAACCCATTAAACACCCATGGACCAAATCCAAGTCTGAGAGAAGTGAACAGGATTCCATCACTGGGTGTTGCACCTATTGATGTCAATCAGCAAACAGATAGTAACTTTTCGTTTAGGAGTTGTCTTGTGATGTCAGTGAATTACAGTAATGAAAGGAAGATGGGTATATCCTTGACACAATGAATATGATGCAAAGATAGTGAGCTAGCACCAAACCAGGTAGCTTCAGAGCTTGAAGCAACATCTCCCCAGCAGCACTGTGCCGAACCTGGTGCAAACACAACACTAATTACTGAGACTCGCCTCTGTCTCCTCATCATGCTTTCAGAATGTGCTCTCTCATGTTTCTTGCGTGCCTTGTTGTCTTGTCTGAGATAAGCTTCCGTTTCCAAACCGGGCTTCCCCCAGTCATTGCTCCCTCTTGAAAACCTGCCAGAGCTGTCTTGACCTAGTTGGTATTGATCTGCTTTTGTTCTGACCTGGGCTAGACCAGTTCTGTAGGTCAGTTGGACAGCCACCAAAATCCTCCAAGCTGATAGCCTGCAATGCTCTGTAAAAGTCCTCCAATGTTTGCTGAAATGGGCTTGTCTTCAACTATTCTTTTCTTCATGCCTGTTCTCCATGCAGGCATACTCACAAAAATAACAAACATTCAAAAGAATAACAAGGTCACTGTAATGGGGAGTGAGGAAGTCAAAGGCACACATCAGCAGGTTCTCAGCTTTCTACAACATCCAAGAAACATCCCTGTGAAAGCTTTTTTAGAACACGACCTTCTTCTGTCATAAGATAGATACTTATTTTCTTCTCTCAACAGCTAAATAAGAAATCTAGATTTTCTTTTACAACATCTGTTCTGGGGTCCTCTTACATAGGCTTTATGCAAAACTGAGAGGTGCGCTTGTTTTGATGTTAACACAAATTTAAATTACCTATCCAAGAAGTCACCGTGAAATAAGTTCCTGGTTTTCAATTTTAATCAAAATTCCATACTCCATTAGTTCACAAATGCAGAAAAAAAAAAATCCACCATGGTTCTTGGACTCCACCCACTGAAGACAAGACTTGATTTTCCCACTATCTCTAAATGTATGCCTTTGCTAAAGTTAACCTAGGATCCTGTACCCTACATAAAACATTCATCTACGTGCTGTGCTGCTTTCCACCCAAACTACCTGCTGCATCTACAGGTGTGAGAGAAAGCATGCGCTAGACTTTTCCTTAGTATCATTTTCATTGTGGAGGCAAAGGAAACCACTCAAGAGCTGACAGTCCTCCAGTGCCTCCCCACGTGGCAGTGCAAACAGGCTCTCTTCTTTGGGCAGAATGAGAAAAAAAATTTAAAAAATTAAAAAAACATCTATTCAAGGCAGCAGAGAGAAGCAAAAATATGATGAAAGAAAGGCTAATGATACACAGGTCTGAATGTAGTACCAATGAGGACACCAGCTATAGCGCAGCTGTGTTTACCCATAATGGGATAAATCCAGTTTTTATAAGCAGGGTAATGCAGAAAAGTCACACTCTAAATTAATAAAAACATATGTTAATTGAAAGTCTCCATCCTCCTTTTTTCATACCTTCATGGCCTCTTTTAAACAGTACAAAGAAACAAATAATAAGATTAAATGTTATTTCTCTCCTTTTGGAGCCATCTTGTCATGTAGGAAGTGGCGAGAATGAAATAGGAAACTCTCACCATTGCCCAGATAAGCAAATGCTCAGGCTGTTAACACTGATCTGAGAAGATAATGCACACGGACTGCAAAAAAGTCCCTCTTTCTTTCCTTCCCTCAATAAAAAAACATGAAAAAAACCTTTTTCCCCTCCAAGAAAGCCCAAACATTGCAGACTAAAAAGTATTCACATGCATGCACATGTCACACGAACCCTCCCCCAAGCCCTGCTCCCACACGCTGACCCAAATAATAAACGTAGCCATCCTGAAGTGGGACAAACAGGATGTTCCAACGCTTAAATGACATGCTAACAAAAGACTGGAGAACAAAAGTTAATCTTTACCTGGAAGAGCTAAGTTATAGAGGGGAATATCCCAGAGCTTCTCTGGTAACCGGGACATCCATTGACCATTCTCATGGCACACGTGAACGGAGGTTTGCAAAGGGCCTTCCATTAGTGCCTGCTCTAGGACTTCATAGGGTGTTCTGGGAGGGAAAAAGAAAAGGAGTAAACCATTCCATATACTGTGGTTGAATTAATGCCATTGCACCTGTGCAGAATGGATTTATACATGCTATAAAATGTCAACCCTTCTCTCAAGTAGTTACAGCAAAATGTCAAGAACTTCTCGGCCACAACACACACTGCTTTTGATAACATTGTCTCCCAACACAATGTCAGGGGAGGGTTCCAGCTTTAGTCTTGTAAACTGACCAACTGAAGGAAAAAATAGAGCCAATACAAATATGTGCAGCTTCGTTGCTATGGAGAAATGACTGTCTACATTGGCTATTGCAACATCTTGAGGAGTAACCTACCTCCAGTGTGAAACAACGTCTGTTCCCTGACCCTTTGCAGCCCCGGGAGCATGGCAGTGGGACCGATGGCAAGGCCAGGACAGGCGACCCTCAGGTCCCTGGAGAACACTTGAAGCATGAGTTCAGCTGCCACATCAATACCTCTATGAAAAGCCTTGACAAAGATGTCAGGACATTGGATTTTCAGGTCATGCTGGCTTCTGGGGTCAGAGGAAAACTTCCATCTTCTTATTCCCTGTTTTGAGGAGATCTCTTGATGTCTTTTCTTATCATCCCTACTGAGCCCATGATCACAAGTACTTCAGTTTGGTCAGACTTTCCTGAAAACTACCCTGGAACTGTTCTTCTTGGATACAAGCATCTCTGGGATCATCTGCAAAATTTGCACTGGTCATACAGGAGTCCCAGGGGATGAAACCCAGCTGAGAAATCATGGTCATCACCAGGGCCTACTAGAGTTATTGTGTTCATTTTTCATTTTACGCTCTCATGGATAATGCAGAACATGAAGATGCGCTCTTCATGCCTTTTTTTTGTTAGGATGTTCCTAAAGTTCAGGTGGTAGTTTTTGGGATGAGAGCCTTCCTTCTTCTCACTGTTTTCAAGGCTTTAGCTATTTTTTCACAGCTATGTAGTGGGACAATTTCTGTTAGATCATGGCACAGTTATTTCCTATATTAATATCACAACTTCTTTTTTAATCCTTTTTAAAAAAGCTGTTACTGTGAATCATTCCTTTTTGTCTGCTACAGCAATGGCAGTCAGATATGTATTTGTGCAGGTTTCGTACTCTGCCAAACATCCTCACTGGTCACTGGTCCCTGGTCCCTTTTGCTGCATCTTGGCACATTAATTCCTGAGAGTGTTTCTCCCCAAAATATTTGTCGTGTTGCTTTTGGGAGGTGGTCAGTTTTTCTGGATTTACAAGTGAGCCATACTGTTTATATGAAGAACATTTCCTTAAACATGGTGCAATAGATTGGGGGTTTTTGGCAGTCACATCGGGTCATCTGAAAGGCAACTTTAGGAATTGCATTCCTAAGTTTTATGTCTGTACCACACATAACAGATACAACCGCTTTCGTATTTGCCAATTCACATAGCATCACTTGTCCAGCCTGCCTCGCTCTGCCTTCGGTGTGGCTCTGAACTGGTCTCTCTGAGTACGGCCACCCCAGAGTGGGACCACGCCGGCTGAGGGAAATGCCCAGCACCACCGGTGCACGTGTCTGGTGTCTAACCTGGGGCTTTCCTCCTGGTGAAGAACAGCCGAGGTTATCCACACACACAAGGCCACTGCACAAGCAGGAGAGAAGTGGTTTAAACCCCCCCTCGCTCCCTTTGTCTCTGTATTTTAAAAAACAGATATTTGATGGGCTTAGTGCAAAGTCAAATGGAAAAAATCCCAGGGATTTATTCAGAAAAAGAAGGTGCAGGTCTTTTTGTCCTGCATAAGCAAATGGTTTCTATATGCCACAGACGGTATTCTTATTCTTGGAAAGAAGTTCAGATCTCGGGCAGCCCACCTCATCCATCCTCTGGCTCGGTGTTTTAACATGCCGAGCTTTTGCCTCCTGCACACCCCTTGCTCTGGCAACGGTGGCCTGCAGCTAACCTTGTCCCATTTTGCTGTGGTTCTTGCTCCCTCAGACTGCACACCACCGCTCACCCAGGGCTGCTCCGCTCTAGCCTATGTGCCACATCGCGTCAGCGGGGACGGGGGCTGCAGGTGCTTAAAGCAGCGTTGCTGTTTAGTCGTTGCAAAAGACAGGGTGGTCTTCCTCCTTCCCCAGCTCCGACGCTGACGGGAGCTCTGCGGATGCAACGCTCCAGCACATGGCAGCACTTACACGCATCCTGTAGAGAGACTAGAAACCTAACTATAAGCATTGCTTTTCCTCTTTTTTGGGATCCGCAGCTCCCTTTTCCAGAGCCTTTGGGGCTGCCTAATTCCTCTGTTCCCCAAAGCCACCCACGCCCCCCGCCCC
>NW_010522799.1:0-660 GCF_000687285.1 Phaethon lepturus
GGTAGTGGTTTTGATGACCCCTCTCCTTACTGCACCAACAATTGAGATTTCTATCATGTCATGGTCACTAAGTCCAAGATGGCGTCTGACCACCACATCTCCCACCAGTCCTTCTCTGTTTGTAAACAGCAGGTCAAGTGAGGCACGTCCCCTGGTAGGCTCACTTACCAGCTGTGTCAGGAAGTTATCTTCCACACGCTCCAGGAACCTCCGAGAAGATTGACCTCCGAGATGATTGTTTCCTCTCTGCTGTGTTATACTTCCAGCAGATGTCTGGTAAGTTGAAATCCCCTACAAGAACAAGGGCTAGAGATTGTGAGACTTCTGCCAGTCGCTTGTAGAATGCCTCATCTGCCTCTTTGTCCTGGTTGGGTGGTCTAGAACAGACATCCAGCAGGATATCTGCCACCTTTGCTTCTCCCCTCATCCTCACCCATACGCACTCATCTTGGTCATCACAAATCATTGAGCTCTATACAGTCAAAACACTCCCTAACATATAGACCCACCCCACCCCCTCGCCTTCCATGCCTATCCCTTCTGAAGAGCTTATAGCCATGTACTGCAGCAGTCCAGTCAGGAGAGTGATCCTGCCATGTTTCTGTGATGGCAACTAAGTCATAGCTGTTCCACTGCACAACGGCTTCCAGGTCCCCCCGT
>NW_010522800.1:0-289 GCF_000687285.1 Phaethon lepturus
GGGCCGGGCCGCGCCGCCAGGCGGGGGTCCCCGCGGAGGTTGCTGAGGGCGGGAAGCCGCGTAGCTGTGAGGCGCGAGGTGGTCCCGTCCCGCGGGGGGACAGGAGTCCGTGGGGGTTCTTTTGCGGCTTTTAGTTCTGCCCACGCTGTCGAGGAAGCGGCGCTTGGTGAATGATGTCTTCGTAAACTGCGGCGTCTTGGAGATGAGTAACTTATGAGCTTCCATTCCCATCCGCAGACTTTTTTTTTTTTTTTTTTTTTTTTTTATAGACAGGTCCTTTTTTTAAATT
>NW_010522800.1:320-7319 GCF_000687285.1 Phaethon lepturus
TTTGTATAATACCTTGTAAAGCCAGTGCTTTCTTCCTCATCTTTAAAATAATAGTCAACTGGCAACACCCGACCCCGCGATCCTTCCTTTTGCCTGTGAAAACCTGTACGGCCACCCCGCCGCAGTTCACAGCTCCGGCAATACGCTTGTGACTTTGGCTTGGCTCAAGTCGCAGAGGATTAATTTTGGGTGCAAGGCGTATTTGTAGGATGCTCCATAAGAATATCCTTGCTATTCAGTGGAAGTTAAATAAAACTTTGTTTCCATATTCATATTTAGCTCTTTGCTCTAAGGACGGTTTGGAAACACCTTTATAAGAAGCTGAATGCTGCGGTTACAGATATTGGCGTCTCCAGAAAGATACACCCTGGAGACAGACACATAAAAGTTGTCTGCATTTCGTTTTACTGCATTTCTTCCCTGTAGTCTTGAGTTGTAAATACCATCTGTTGCTGTTCTGGCAGCAGCATCCGTGTTTTCTCTATGGATCCAGTTTCCATTTGCTGTCTTGCGGTGGTGTGGTTTGTGACCACAGGGATAACAAGGTGTATGGGGTGGGTGTTCTCTGTGCCACTATAGAGCCAGCATACATCTGCGAGCCAAGGAGCCCCGCTGCAAATCTCTCTTCTACTAAAAATCTCTTTCTACTGTACCTGCTGTCTTGTTCACCTGGTTGATGTACCAAATTCCTCTGCCTTTCCATCCTCTGCTGAAAGATATTTGCACAGGAACACTGACGGGCTCAGGGAAACAATAGAAGTCATTTATTCTGAGTATTTTAGGAATTCTGTCTAAAGGACTGTTCATGTTAGGATAGGTTGTGAAATGTACTAAATATATAAACTAGTATAATGATAATGATAAAGTGCGGTTTTAATTATAGCCAAAAGATCTCCATTAATTGGGCAGTTACCGGCCAGATGCGTTAGTTATTTTCTAATTTAGTTTAGTAAGAGAAAATAATTTGAAAGAAACCTCTCTGAATGTGTTAATAAGGAAAAAAAAATTTAGTCCATTGATGTGTAACTCCCAAAAATGTGACGCTTTTCCAGAAGGAAAAAATGAAGGCAAAGATAAAAATATTGTAGCCATGGCCCACTTAAATTCACTGTGCTTTTCACTGTTTCTCCAGATGAAATTGTCTACAGCAGGGAAAACAAAAATTATAAATTTAAAAAGCTAGAAGATATCCTAAGAATGCTGACTGCCACATGATGTTCATTCTTCCTGGGGCTAAAGGCATTGAACACATTACTGGGAGGATTTATTTTTTCCATATTAGAGAATTCTTTGCATTTCAGATGAGAGCAGAGGAATGCTTCCAGGGGTTTCCAGCAGTGCGGGTCTCGCATTGCATGTCAGTATTTTATAATCCAATTTATATAAAACATCTTGATGAAGAGAGAGCTGGCTGGAAGTTACAGGGATGATGTTTACAGGAGCTGCAGGAGATTCCTAGCAATAATGGGTTTGAATTGTTTCTTTTACTGGTAATGCTAGTTGAAAACTCCATGTTAATTTTCATGGCTCATTTACTTCTGTCTGTAGGTTTTCAATGCTCCCTACCTCCCAATGGTACTAAGCAAGGTGAAGGCATGAGAAGTGTCTAAAGGGATAAAAAATAAAACGTGAAAAGATCGAGTCTCTGGTCTCTGAGCATATACTGCTTTTTTTTTAGTCACTGTTTAGAGTAGTTTAAGACTTGCACGCTGTTACTCTGACTGGGTATCTGCTTCACATCAAGCTTTGTACTAGGAGAAAGAGTGCCTGGAAGACAAGGTCTGATAGAGGTCTAGAGAAGGTAAATAGGGAAATGTTTGTTGTTTCTTGTAACTCAAGAACCATATCACTTGATAAAATGAGTAGCAGCAGGCTTAAAACCGCCAGCAGGGATGTGTTTTACAGGCGTGTAAGTGGTCTGTAGACCTCATTGCCACTGGTTATGGTGGAGGCCAGGAATGTAAATGGTAAGTGGATTGAAAAGGGCAGGTTCACAGAGGAATGTCCACCGACGGACTGAGACCTGGCCCCGTGGGCTAGGTCCCTCTGCCCTTTCCACTGCCCCTCGTCAGCTGTCGCAGGCAGGGTGCCGCCCTGGGTGGGTCTGCGGTCTGACGCACGTAGCTGAGCATCCCTCCTTTTTTTGAGTTTCGTTATAATAGCTATACCTCTGTGACTTCGGAGCGGTTAGTTGGACCTTTTATGGTCTTATAGTTCCTGGGAATAATGAGATTTTACAAGTACCAGAGTCAAAGTTGCTTCTTATCTATCTTGACACTGCAGATTCCCTGTTCTTGCTCTTCTCCTGGCTTAGCCGTCCTTCCCCACCTCTGTAGGCACACACTACAGGCATGTGACGCTTGCTGGGGAGGTGCTTTGCCTGAATGCCTCAAAAGAACTGTGAAGTTATCTTAAGAGCAGCAGTATTTAAGCAGCTGTTTTAAAAGCAGGCTGTATTACATTTTTTCGCTGTTCATCCATGCGTGTATGAAGTATCATACGGTTCTGCTCGCTGGCTTTGACATTTTAATCATCATTTTCTCAGAAAATACAATTTGTCCAGATTTTGTAATTATTATATAAACAGATTTCGTGCATGAATTCCCAGGGTTTTCATCCTGACATTCCTTTGGAGAAGGTTAAGTACAAGCTCTTGTCAAACTGAATTTAATCAGAAAGTTTTTAATTCAGTCTGATAGGTAGGTATAACTCGTTTTGAGTCTTCAACTTTTATCCTTTAATACCTGTCAGAGTAATTTTGCCATTTCTTTAGTCATAAATTTTGTCTGCCAAAAGGCACATTGCTTTACTTAGCCAATAAGTTGATGAAAGATGAAAGAAGCAGAAGTTTTAATTAGTTTAGGCTTCCTGTCGTTGAATGTTTTATTAGACAAAGCATACTATGAATGGTAGTTTAGTATTTAAAAAGACAAGACAGAGTTTTGTCTGAATGAGCACTGCTCACCCGCTGGGATGAGAAAGTTCTTTTCAGTGTTTTTTGTTCAGCCCACCCAGAGGCACCACCAAAAGTTTCCCAGATGCAGCCCAGGGCAGCAGCTCCCTCCCGCTCGGCACGTTGATTCTGTGCCTGCTTTGGGGCAGGAAAAGGTGCTTCCTTGCATAGCATCCGTCGCCAGCAAAGCTTCTGCTCACTTCAGATACGTAAGGTAAAATGTAGTAGGACACTGACCTGTAAACAGGTCAGCTCTCTTCATACAAAAATATGTGATGTGCATCAAGCCAAAACTTCTTGTTTTATTTAAGAGCAGCACCATCCTCTGCTGGATATGTGTAAGAGTAGCAGACCTGGTGAAGGAGTTTTGTCCACAGCCAGGTGAGAGCTCTTGGACAGGTAGTGCTTGTCCCCTGTGGGTCTAGTTCTCATCTAGCTTACATGCCCACTCATCCGTTACCTGTAATTCTCTTTTTTTCTTTCCTTGCTCTGCCGTAACTAAAAGCATCATCAGGTGAAAACACCCTGACTGCAGACGATTACGAAACCATAGCTGACCAAACACAGTTGGACCCAGTGGAGGATGTGAGTCTTGCCTCTGAGGAGACAAATCCGGGTGAGCATCTGCCAGGAGAGGAGGCTGCAGCCATGGTTCCCGCAATAGAGGAGAAGATCAATTTGGTCAGTAAAAGGGAGGAGCCGGAGGGCACCGAGCCTCTGCCTGCAGGAGTGGAGGAGAGCTCTGAGCTGCCGTCTGCGTGGCGAGAGGAGAGCGCTGGGCCTTCACCATCAGTGCCTGGGGAAGACATTGGGGCACCATCACCGGGACCAGCAGAGGACAGTGGGCTCGTAGAGGGCAATGACAGCTCTGTAGTGGAAATCATCAAGAAAGTACATATTACTGAAGAGGACCACCTCACTGAGGGTAATATTTGTGATTTCATAAATTCAAGAGACCAAATTCTGCCTCCAGGGACTTGTGCATGGGTCCTTTTGACTTTACTGAGAGTCTCACATGAACTTCTGGAGTCAGAATTTGGTCCGGGGAGTCTGTACAATGTGGAGCGTAGAAGAATGTGGTTAGGGAAGCCTCAGACTCACAAGTCCAAGCTTTAATAAATTTGATCAGCATTTCCAGTCATTATCTCTGCTATTTCATTTCATGCCCCTTCTGTTCTTAGCAGGTGCAATGCCCCACCATACCCCTCATTTAAAACGTTACGTTTCTGTGTAGTTCAAACACATCCTTAATATTTACAGACACCAAAGGCTCTATTACTTAGTTACGTTTATTAATTATAAAGCAGATGTCTCTGTGCACATGAAGTTGGAGGGTGCATGTCTAGATGTAGAAGGAAAAGCATCTCTCTGATGCACCCTTGGCATATCCAGCCTATCCTAGAAGCTTGGCTACTACACAAGCAGAATAGAAATAGTAGTGGAGGGACATAGGGATGGGCTTTCCAAAAATGTTTGGAGCTGAATAGCTGGGGGAGAAGGCTGCATGAGGAAGCAGTGGTGTCTGAGACGGCAGGTATTTGTGTGTGCTGTGGGAGGGACCTTTACTGGGAGGTGTGCTCCTTCCCAGAGGACGCAGTCTGTGCTCATCTTTGGGTTAGTGCCCAGAGGACGTGTGTCTGCCATGGGCTGCACTCGCAGAATGTGAACACTTCACAGGAGGAATCGTATTTCTCCTAGATGGTACAAAGCAGCTCAGTGAGGAATCGGATACTTCCTGGGGGAGCATTTCTTCAGGGAATAAGCAGGTGAAGCACATGAGATATATTTCTCTGCAGGGAAACGTGGTATCAGCAGCCTTCCTCACTCCACATTTGCCTTAAAGAAATGCAAGATGCAGGAGAAGGACTGATCTGTGAAGCTCAGAGCCAACTACACGCACTACCATTAACCCTGTGGCTTTGCTGTGCGCGGCTCTGAACTGGCTATATAAATCTGACCCCTTGTATCCCAGTAGCTGAGCATGGGGGTTGGCTTGTCCTCTCCTCTGTCACTTCACAAAAGAATTTTGAGGTTTCTTCTACATAAAATGGGCACCCATTTTTTTGGAATGAAGTCTTGTTTTATGTAAACAGTAAATGACTGGATGCTCACCTATAATACATGTAGTTTTCGGGAAAAGTCCCTTTGTTTGGACTTAGGTGAATGTATGTTACATATTTGAGGTATTTTTAGTAAAGGATTAGATTAACTTGTCTGGAAACTCCAGTTTCATTAATCACCATTTCTAAGCATAGGGGCATAGTGCTGGAGGCAGAGCAGTACACCCTGGAGGTTGTGGTATGACCTCATGTCCATGGAAACATGTTTACAATTGACCATTTGCCTGAAGATGAGTTATGGGCCTTTGACCACCAAGTGATCCATGCTGTTTGCAGGGCGAGTGAATAAGGCTTTTGGGAAAAAGAGTTTTGCTCCTATTTGTTCCAAGGTAGAAGTAATATCTTAATTTGTCTGCATTATCTTTCCATGAGGCATGTGATGAAGAAGCGACCTTCCATTTTTATGCTGTGGTGCATATGATACTTAGCACTTTTTTTGCTTGTCTTTATTCTTCAGCAGTTGTGCGAGTAAATTAATTAGGTAGCAGCTTCCCAGGAAAAGCACAGTTGCAGCCAGACTGGCATGTTACCATGTTTTCTGTTTTTGTTTTGTTCCAATTGTGAATAAAACTGCACATATATAAAATAGAATCCAGGAAAAATAATTTGAGCAGAAATAGTACTCATGATATCTATTGAATAGAGCATCAGGGGAATTTTGTGAAAGCATCAGGAGAACTTTACAGGCATGAGGCACGCTTGTAGCCGGATGATGGAAAGTGATTGGGAGCGTTCTGTTTGTTCCCTATGGATTCATTCAGCCTTGGTAAAGGGCATTGGAGACCTGACAAAGCAAAGTCAGCTTTACAGAAAGGAGCTGGGGCACTTGGTGCTTTTCTCAGTGGATCCTAATTTGATCGCCGTGGTTACTATTCCCAGGTGAGACGGGAGAACAGGTGGAAACTGAGCAGCTCAGTGAGATAGTAAGTGGAAGGCCTGAAACAAAAGAAGAAGAAACAGGAGAAGCTGTGGATGGTGCAGCAGCAACAGAGACAGGTATGTTGACAGAGGAGGGAATGACCACATGGGTTATTGTTTAGGAGACAGAAAAGACTGTGCTGTCCTTATTGAGTGCATCTTGTCACTTCCCTACAGCTGCTTTCTGCATTTTAACACAAGAGAGAGAGTCATAGATATTTTTGTTTACATTAAGAGATACTTTGGAAGCAATCAGTTGGAAGTCATGCTTTTTACATGGTCCAGTTTTATATAGTACGAGTCTTACCAGTGATAAATTATCCCTCTTTGGGGAGAATGCTAGACTGTAATGTGCAGTCTTGGAGAATAAAAACCTATGTTAAAATCATGGCTCCGCTCATTATTATTTGCGGGCTTGTTTTTACGAGCTACTGCCTTAATGCTGCTTTGTGATTTCCATTCTATACCAGACAGTCATTTTAGATTCTCTTGTTCTCCTTATCAGCTAAAATCAGCAGTGTAGCACTGGGATGAAAGCATATTGCACAGAAAATGTAGTCACATGGTGGGAAGGAAAAATCACAGGCTAAATAAAGCACCTTTGGAAAATTGTAACACCAGTGAAGAGAAGGATTCGAGGGGATAGGACTGTCCCTTTAGCAGACTTGGAAATTATGTTCACAATTCTGTTGTCACAGTCTTTCTGCAAAAGTTATTTCTTCTTCCACATTCTCTAACAATCCCACACGTATTGATTTTGAGTCTATCACGTAAGGTATTTGCATGCCCTAGAAGGCAGAGGTTACCCCATGGTATTGCTGGAATGTGGAAAAGGATGAGCGGGCAATGCAGACACTTCCTCCTTAACCCCAGTGAATGCTACTGCAATGAGTGAAACTGCTTTTCCCCTTTTCTCCTCCCTCCTAACCACTGGCCTACGTAGCTGTGCTCAAAATCTCTCTGGGCTAGTGAGTATTTCTGTAATTCAGAAGAGGGTGTCTTCAGCAG
>NW_010522800.1:7350-18817 GCF_000687285.1 Phaethon lepturus
GAACCTTTCATGACTTCCAAATGACCCTCTTGCACCTGAGGTGAGAGGTCTTTGGTGCCTTCACAGAGCTAGTATATGCTCTGGCCTTTAAACTGTTGAGTATATGGGCTGAGAGCTCTCTTAAACAGGCCAGCAAAGCATGTTAGGTCTGTCATCCTTCCCTGATATCCTGGGAGGATGCAGAGTTTTGTTTGGTGTTCCAGAGACAAATGGGAAGCACCAAACCCATGTGTTCAGTGGGGCACAAGTGTTGCTGCTGGGTGGATCCAGAAACATGCATTTGGAAGTGCTGGCAAGACTTTTGCAAGCCACCTTCTGTACCTAGTGGAGAAAGTCAAGTTCTTCTCAAAGTGGGGAGACATTGAATATCTGCAATGGTTGCTTTGCAGAGAGCAGCCATGTAAGAAATTCTTAAACAAGAGGGACTACAGGACAAGATATGAAGAGCCACTGCTCTACAGGGCAGTTCAGAGCAGCCCCCATCTTACTCATGGCTGCTGGCACTGCTGAGTCTTTAACACACTGAACTGTGCCCAAGATCCTTGTCTTAGCTGTCCATAAAACCTTGTAGTCAAGAGGGTTGTTCAGTGAGTTTTGGCATATGCATTAGGCAGGCCTGTGCTATGTTGTCTTAGTTAAACAGACAGCAGCAAGCCAGCGTGTTCCACCCTGGCTACAGGATTAAGGAAAATGGTTTGCAGCATGAGCACTGCAGCCTGGCAGCTCAGTAGGGTGGTGGTCAAGCAGTTTGGTCAAGGTATATGTGCCTTTATGACCTTGTGATTACTCAAGTGGAATTAGATAAGCAGTGACCAAAAAAAGGTGCTCACCTCCCTTTAATTCTCATCTGTTTAACTGTTGGTGACCTTCAGATTGTTACTTTTTAAGCTAGACTCTGAAGACAAGCTATTGGTGACTGTTGGCAACTGTGCTCTTGCAGGATCTTCAAACTTTATGGCATATAGCTTTGCTTATGAAGTCCAGAAATGTTTATTCACTCGTTTGTTTTTAATGTTTTACCCCTATGCTTTTGCAAAGGGGTCAGAATTATATGTTGTGCTGTGAGTTCAGCAAAGCACTTAATTTGCTTCTGGGAAGCCTCAAAGAGCAGCAACATCCTTCTCCTGAAGAATAAGAGATTTCATCATGTGACGATTTATTGAAATACTGACTTTCTGCATTTACCTGCCTTGACGCTATTTTCCCCAACAGTATTTGTAAGGAAGCAGAAAGCAGCCCCGCTTCTATGTCTGTAATGCATTTCAGATGGTAGGAGTGTACTGATGCAGGCAGCTCAGAGGACAGTGGTGGGTGAGAACAGCAGACAACGTTAAAAGTGGAACAGTGGGCATTTAAATCTGGGATGCTGTTGTGTAAGGGAGCAGTTCTTCCATCTTGAAAGGATATCGAAGAACCAAAACAAGATTCTGGGCAGGGAAGCAAGATTGCTAAAGGGAATGGAAAAATTCTTTAAGAGGGGTCAAAAACATTCAGAGTCTTGCCTCTGCAAGGGTACGACTAAGAGGATATGAGCTTGATCCTAGTGCAAAATAAACAGTGCTCTAAAAGGAACTGAGTTCCACCTCTGAACAAGGGAATGCTTGGTGACACACTAAGCATGTTGAATTCAAAACCACTAAAGGGTTTTTCTTTTTCCACTCTATATTAGAAATGTTCATGCAAATTAACTGTTGGACTCTTGTCGCAGAGAATCACTGCAGTTGGACGTCTTTCTCCCATCACCTGCATTCCCCTGCAAAATTCCCACCTTTCCTGCGTTCCCTACCCAGACTTGTGGTAATACCACCATTCACTACAAGGAAGTCCCATGTTCCCAACCTATCCTTGTAGGGTCGTCTGGCTAGGAAAGAAATACCTCCAGTTGGGATAGTCTGACATTATGATTTCTGCCAATCACCCCCTTGGGCACCATCTTTTAGCTGTCAAGCAAGCCAGCAAGACTCATAGCTTCTCAGCTGCTGAGGGCCAACACATGTAATTTCAGTGGCTGGGTGCAGTTTCTCAACCATACTTTATCATGGAATAGTTGAGGCAGGAAAGTACCTCTGGAGATTGTCTAGTCCAGCCCCCCTGCTCAAAGCAGGGTCAGCTGGAGCAAGTTGTCCTGTTAGGTTTTGAATATCCCCAAGGATGGAGACTCCACAAACTCTATGGGCAGCCTGTTCCAATTCAGTCAATAGCTCTTACAGTAAAAAAAAGAAGAGAATGTTTTCTTCCATTTAAATGTAATACCATATACTTGAATTTATGCCCTTTGCCTCTTGTCCTTATTTGATATTTAATGTCCATGAGATCTCTGCTTCTCTGTCAAATATGGCTGAAATTATCTAGTGATTTCAAAAGTTGTTAGGAGAAAATGCAGCAGGGTGGGGAGGACCACAAGAGCGTTGCAGAGTAACTGGATTTCACATAGGTGATATTAATATCTGTAAGAGGAAGACTATGAATGGGATGGGGAAAGAAGCAGCGGAGGCAGTGGATGCTTGTGGCTGCTGCAGGTCTACACAGAACATCCTTACAGGTCGGGTAGAAGAGCAGGTACCCCCTTCATACTGAGATGCTTTTAGGGAACTTTCACATTGAATTCCTGTTAGATTTATTGCTTATCAAGTTGTACCATCAAATAATTGTTAAATTATTTTTTCCATGTGTTTCAGAGACAGCTAATAACAAGGAATAGAAATTACGTCTCTATGAACATCCTCTTCTTGGGCCTCGCTCTTCTGTCCACATGAACATTTTTTAATTTTATTGGGCTGGGAAAATGGAAAAGCTTTTACGGATTGAGCCACAAACATGAATAAGAGGCATCAGAAAAAGTTTTATGTATTTTTGAAGTCAAGCTGCCAAGACTTCAAGAGTTTGAAATACCTGAACTTTCACCTCCCTGCCACAGAGTGCCTTCTGTACACTGCTTGCACAGTGGAATCATTTTCCGACGTCAGTATAACCATTCAGTTTTTAATTAGGATTTGTTCCAGGTTTAGATAACTAAATTCAAACCTTCGACACCCTCAACCACCATTATATAGGATAAAGAATATAGGGTAACTTTTTTTTTTAATGGTTGTACACAGGCAATTTCTCTGAAGGTCTGGAGTACCAGTGTATGGAGCTGCTGAAGTCTATAGCACGTAGAGGACTGGAAGACAAAAGTGCCCATTAACCAGCTTGTAACTAAATGCAGAGGTTAGTTTTTGAGAAAATGGAAGATTTATGGGGTGCAGTGTCCAGGACCCAAGTGGATGTCTGCTGCTCACTCTCCATGTTTAAACACAAATTTATTGAAAGGCCAGTAGTCCAATATCTGTGATGACTTCTGCAAAAACAGGGAGAAGAGGGCATTTTTAACTATGGTATTTGTTTTATAAATTCCAGCACACTTAAAATAGTATGTTAACTTCACAGCTGTTAACATTCATGGTGATTAATAATTTTCTTTAGCTGTGTAGCTCCTCATATGCATTTGTGGCTTCTAAAATAGATCTCTAACCAGAGACATATATAAGCCTGTTCCCAAAGGAGAGGTCATCTATTGTATTTCTCTGTAGCGCTGTCCTCCAGAAGGAGTATGCTATCAGGGACTGCCTCGGTTATTTTCCAAACTGCTAAGTAATCAGTTTGGAACTGAAGCTGAATGGCAAAGCTTTCAAACAAATTTCCTGTGCAAACGGGCCCTGACTATAATTGGTGTTATGGATCAGACAGAGAGTAAAAATTTGTTCTGATGGTGAATGTTGCAAAGGGACTGTATATTATATATTATTGGGGACTGCATTTACAGGATTCTCTGGCATAAGGAAGTAGAATACAGAGAAAGGGTTAGTTATCTAAAAAGGGCAAGTTATCTAAAAAGGGCGAGCACACGTTGCTATTTTATTAGCTTTATGGTACAAAAGACCTTCACAAAAATTTTTAGTGTCGCCAGCAAATTATACAAATCCCCTCTAAGAGCTAAATTTTCTGCTGCATGTGCACATCTGACTCCAGCTGACTTTGGTTTGTATTAAATAATCTAATTTATATCCTTGGCCTATCAGCCTTTTGTGTAAGCTGATATTCCTTGGCTATATCACTAAATCTAAGGTTTTCTGCTTATCAGCACTCTTATCAACTTGTCAGCTTCATTGAATGTCACCTACCTGTAGGCAGCACCATAAACTTTTAGAACCAAAATGCATATGGGGGGGGGGATTTTTTGGTAGGCGGATGTTGCAGAGTTTTAGTTTTTATTTTTACTAGCTGTCTATAATAGAGAAGTTAAAATGAGCAGCTAGTTGTATATCAGCAAGTTGACATTGAAGTGGGAATTAAAAATTCAAACATAGGTAATCAAACTTTTTACCCACATGCCCAAATCATTCCATAATAAAGAGCCCTAAGACACACACCATGTACTTGGGAGAGCTGAGGAGTGGGGGAGTGGGTACTGAGCAGGATGAGGACTCCCCGGGGTGATACAGGACTGGGCTGGGTGTACAGCCAGGGTCCAGGACACCCCAGGAACTTCCATAGCACTCCTTCTGGTGGCTCGTTTCCTCCTGAGAGCTGGGAATTCGGTTCAGCCACCAGCACCTGTGCCATCTCCAAACACAGGAGATGAAATCGCAGGGGAAGCCACGCTGACTGCTTGTGAGTTGCATGTTAGATCACGAATTGCAGTTTGACCAGCTACATTGAACGGTATAAAAACATAAACCAAGAGGAGTTCTGTGACAGAGATCAGCAGTATTAATAGCAACAGAGGAGACTGCACTTGGAAATAAAATATGAAGATACATGGGAGTCAGGATAACCTCCTCACCTCAGTCAGTCTTTCTACCACTGCTGTTATAAGACAGACAGATAACAATATATATTCTTTCCTCACTGTTCAATATTTTCAAGTCATTAAAAGCAATGCTAATTGGAAGCAAGGAATATAAGCCAGTC
This sequence comes from Phaethon lepturus, assembly GCF_000687285.1. Lineage (NCBI taxonomy): Eukaryota > Metazoa > Chordata > Aves > Phaethontiformes > Phaethontidae > Phaethon > Phaethon lepturus. The sequence continues at coordinate 12,304 of NW_010522800.1, forward strand.
AATGACTCAACAGTATCAGCCCTTCGCAGTCATCTTCAGTCCTTACACATTCTGCCATTACAACAAATTAATTTTGCCTTTTCCCTTCTAAAAGATGAAATATGCCTGATGCTCTGCTAAACACGGAATGTTAAATCACATAAATTACAAGATCAGAATTTGGCTGCTAGATGTTGAATGCTGAACACCCCTACCTTGAAATACATTGGGGCGTTCCTGGTCTGTAAGCTACCAAAGCACGTACTATGCATAAAGGGCCAAAATACGTCCAGTTATTTGCCTCTGCAAACCTGCAGACATCAGAGATTGCCAAGGGCAGAAATTAGTTTGTGGTTCAAAGAGCTTTCTGATGTTAAAGGCTGAGAAGATGATATGAGAAGATGATATGCTCCAGCGTCTGTATTTACAAGACATACCTCCAGAGATAGGACAATACACCTTAGCTTGCTTTTTTCTTTTTTTAAACCATAATCAAAATATAACCCCATCTTCAGAACTGTTTATCAAAATCTAGACACTCTTCAGCCCTCAGCTTCATCCATGGTAGACATAATCATTCCATGTCAGGGTGTGCTGGCCAGGACAGTTGAAGGAACAAACTTATTTCCAAGCTAACAAGAAAGCTCTGTTAGGAATTTTGTTTCAATTACCAATAACCACAGCCCTAGAAGAGGTTCAATTTTCACCCTGTCAGCTCTATGCAGACACATATGCACACTGTGTTAGAATCGCAAAAGATAGCTGGCAATCTGTCTGGCTAGGGTTGGCTCTTGCATTCAGTGAGGAACTGCTTTCTGGTAAAAACTGCAGCAAGGGCAAGGTGGTTGTAGCAGATGATGAGAGCAGTTTAAGTTTAGCTATATGTTTTAACAGAGAACAAAGTTTTATTAAAATCATGTACTGAGCTTTATTTTTTCACTGTTTAATCTGTAGAGGATATAATCACTTGGAGAAAAAAAACCTACTAAAAGAAACACCTGGTAGAACATGCAAATTTAAGTATTGCTTTACTTTTGCAGAAATAGAGGACCTTTTTTGTGCTTGTTTTTTTTTTTTCCCCCAAAGTTACATGTGATAGAAACAAACTTTAAATGTTGAAATTAGTTTGCCACAAGCTGAATTGCAACTTCATATTTTGCATGCTAGCAACTCAGTCTAGCGAACAAAACAAAGCTAAGTTTAACTTCGCTCTAGTTAAAACAGGGTTTCTTAAATGTTTGTGTACTTCGCTGGACTAAGACCTAAGAGATATCCACAATACTTGCTTTTCATACTGGAGAATTATGGGGTTTAGCCTTTTTGTCTTAAAGAATAGAATCAAATAATATAACACTGCTTAAAAAAAAATAAAATTTTTAAACATCTCTATGGAAGGCTGATTGCTTCTGTTGAGAACTGCTATGTTATAGCTGTAAATAAGAGAGGTTATTTCAGTTATTCTAGAATTCTGGTACCTGAATAATACATATTTAGGTCTGAGGCACTGAAGAAACTGCAACTGGTCTTCAGCTAAAAGCTAAAGAATCGCAGAGCTAAAAGTGGATTTTTACCTCCTGAATTTTTGCAGAATGTCACCTACCTACTGATACAAACATTTTTAAAGGAAGTAATGTGTTGTGGCTTGTTAGCTGCATCCAGCACGTATTTTTCACTTACATTTCAGTCTCAGACTGTACCTTACTGCAGAAAGCAATGGTATATTCATACTCCTGTGTGAAGACACCCAAGGGAGTTCTATAAAGGATTTATATCAGCAAGCAGACAAGTCAGCACTCACCAAGAAAACCCCAAAACTGCCATCTAGTGTTAAGTTCAAGGTTGGCAAAGAGGCAGCATAGCACAAGCAAAGCAGTGGAGAAAAATGCAAGAGGTAAGAAGAGATAACCGTAGCGATTACATGAGGCTGAACGTAGCTCCGGTTTGACACTATTGAAATCCACTGAAGGTGAACTTTAACTAAATCTGCTACAAATAAGTGAAATATATTCCACAAAGTAATTATATCTGAGCAAAGCTGTAACAGAGAAACACAAATGTAAATTAGGAAACTGTTTAAATCCATTCAATTACATTACTCTTAATTATTCTTAAGTGACAAAAGTGAAGCAACTTCTGCTCTATGTTTCCTAGAAGGTCATAGTTAGTACTAGCTCCTTCCTAATAAGTCTGGTCATGTTTTTTTCTTAGGTGGGATTGCTGCTTGAGTCAGAGCTGTAAAGGATAAAAAACATTAATAGTGTAGCCAAGGAGAGAGAACAAGAGCAGAAGCCAAGACTAATAAAGTTTATGTGTAGGAAGTTCATATGCAGAAAAGTCAGGTATTTTTCAAAGGTTGTTGCTCGGAAGTTCGCTGTTTGAAATACCAAAACCATTGTCTTGCTTCTAATACAAATAAATAGCTTCCATTTTGTCAAGGGAAAGCAAGATAATGCTGTAAAAAATCCATACATCTGTACATACTTGCCGAGGCAACCTCATTCATTATTAATCTTGTTTCTATAAAGGTACAATTTACAAGCTCAGCAAAAAGCAGAAGAAATGGCCACTTCATGCCACAGTTAGAAGGGGTAAATAAGGTTGACTGTTCTCACAACCTTCCAATTGCCCTGTTGGTGTAGGCTGAAGTGATACCAGCAATGCATGAAAAGTACAAAATACAGTTACTGCAATAGTGCAACGAAGTAATGAGAGCTGGAAAGCATGGCTGATGAGCAAGGAGGTAAGAAACCACAAGTGGGACAGTTTATCCAAGAATGGAAGATGATTCACACAATGTGGCTGTGGTATTGAATGCGGGGCCTGATTTTCAGGCAAGGCAATATCTGCATGTGCCACGCAAAGGTAGACGGCAACACGGTGTTGCTAGGTTGGATTTTTCTTGCATGCTTACCATAAGAAATCATTTATAATTTATAAATCATTTATCATTTATAATGAATCATTAGCCAATTAGAAGTACGTGAGATGATCATCAGTAGGCATTATACATGGAAGACAAGTGATACACACACAGGAGAACTGAAGTTTGGATTTGAGTCATTGGACGGCTGAACCCGCAGTATTGTGACTTAACCCGTGGCAAACCAGCATTATGCCCTCTCCTTGAAGAATTTCTGCTCATTTCCCCCCAAATAAACCAATACTGTGCTTAGTGATATGGCTGCAGGGAAGACAGGGAATCAACTGCCATAAGGTAGCTGACTTTCAAACTAGTTCCTTAAAAACACAGTATCCATGTCTACTTGGCTAGAAGACAAATGCAGAGGGATGGGATAACTTACTAGCATCGTCAGTCTGACTTCTCAATGTTGCTTAATCACCCCATCAAGCAGATGCTTCTGTCCTTAATGGCAGAGAGAAAAATGCCAAGAACTGTAATGCCATGGTAGCTGAAAGCTTCCTGTCCTGGAAGATTATTTTCATTCTTAGCTATTAGGAGACAGATAATAAACCTATTCTTTTGGTTTGAATTATTTCTTCTTGAATAAGCAAGATAGGGACCTTTTGTAATGGAGTATCAAAGCATAACCAGAAAAAGAATAGCTTGTTCCCAGAATAGACAAGCACAGTTTTACAGATACAATTATCATTTATTCTCATTAAACAGGATTATTTTTGGTGGTTTTTTTTGTTGTGGGTTTTTTTTTTTTGGTTTTTTTTTTTTAACCAGAAGATAGTAAAATTTGAATTGCTATGAAAAAGATTATGAAAAAGGTTACAGGTAGAGATTAATTTACAGCTGATTTATAAAGTTAGCACTCTATTTCAGAAAGGCATAATTTTCTTCTTTCTGAAATTAATATTCACTTTCTTAAGCAATTGCTTCCATATGAAAAAAAATGTGAGTTCCAACAGTAATCTGTTCTGTAAAGAAAGAGTTTAAGATGGTTCAGAAACAAATCCAGCAAAATTCCCCAAAACACAAAAGTGAAAATGTAGGCTAAGCAATTCAAGTGTTCTACTGTTTTCCCATTTGTCATTTTTTCTTATTTAAAATTGTTACTAAAAACTTACTACTAGAAATCATTACAGTTTTCCATGTCCAGATCACCCATAGTGTAACTGCCATACGTTCACCCAAATGTGTACGTAATATCCAAATATCCAGTCCCCATGACAAAATAAGGGCCCTGTTGTCCTGCAGTCAGGCTCGGCTGGTTTTTGCAGGACTCCTGGAGGTTTCAGGGTTTGCCTGCATAGAACTCACTGTAAGCTTGTATTTTAGAGAATCCAAGGCCACAATCCAGAAGAAAGCACCTTTCCTTGGTAAGTTTAGTGATTTCAACTGTATGTAACTGCTGATAGTCAATTGTAGCAATAGGATGTAAGGGAGAAGTACTAAATCTAAAACTGCTGTTGTAGGATATTCAGTCTCTATTTATAGTCAGGCTGAAGCATCTTGGAGGGGTCCCTGAATGGCAATAGCTTCAATCTCAACTCGGGCACCCTGTGAGAAAACAACGAAGAAACATATTAGGAATTTAATATATCTATTTTGTGAAGCAAGTGGATGTATAACACAACCTTGTGAGAACAGAGTGACATTTGAGGGTGATTATACTTCTGACAGCTGTATTACTGATTTAGCCATGTTAAGTAATACTGAAAATTCACTTTACTCTTACTTAAGTATCATAAGCCCTTCTTTCTAGTGTTGTAGCCATGTTCCACCACAAAGAAATGTAACTCGTATTCAGATCTCTCTTCATGTGTGGGAATAAGACTGATATACTTAGAAAAAAACTAAATACTTAAGAGCCTTCATGAAAATAATTGCAATTGAAGCTATTCCAGAATAAGAAAAGCTGTCAGAATGCTTCAGAATTAAGAAATTTCAGAAATATCTTTTTTGTAGGCAGAAAAGTGACACTTACTTTTGGCAAAGCAGCAACCTGATAGGCTGCTCTGGCTGGAAAGTTTGTCTTGAAAACTGTAATTTAAACAGAAACATCCACCAATCACTTCACTTTGCTTGATAAAACACAGTTCAAAGTAATCTGTATAAAATACAGTCATTGGAACAGTTTCAGGTTCAAGGCTATAAGACATATAGTCTTATAGCCTTGAACCTATCATTCAATCAATGTGCCAGCTATCATTTCCCCATTGTTTTTTTTTCTTTTTTTGGTCATTGACTGGTCTAACATCTCAGCAAACTACCATTCATCATCAAGAAGGCAGCTACAGTTGTGACCTAACGGCCAGTGATAATTTGCGCTCTGCTGACACTGCATGGCCTTAGCACTAACTTGGCTGAAAAAGAAAGATTAAATCAGAAAAGTGATCATCCAATTATGAAGACCAGAGAGTGGGAGGGCTCTTTCACAGACAGAGCAAGAGGGAGAAACAGGCCCCTGCCAAAAGAGTCATGAGCAAAGATCCCAGATTTGCCTAAAGTCAACACGGGTCAACCTTACTCATATCAAATGAAAGCAGAGTTAAAATAGACCCTCGACCTGTTCCTCCATTCACAATTAGGCCTGGCACTCAAGGATATTAAAAGAACGGGGGAAAGAAAGGGTATTGGTCAAGATATAAGAGCTGAATGTATACAAATCATAGAATAGCTTGGATTGGAAGGGACCTTTAAAGATCATCTAGTCCAACCTATCCCCCTGCCAGGGGCAAGGACATCTTTTACTAGATCAGGTTGCACAAAGCCCTGTCCAACCTGACTTTGAACCCTTCCAAGGAATTTGCATCATTAAATGAAAGTTTTACTAATCAGACTTAACACTAAGCTCAGAAATGTTCATTTCAGGGTCCTGCACTGACAAGGCAGGATAACAACTCAGAATCAAACAACAGCAACAACTGCTTTCTTCAGCTACAGGGTGGGAGGCAACAAGCTGGTCTTTTTTTTTTTTTTCACCCTGCTTAAATGCACACACGATTCCATTTTGACATGCAGAAGACTATGTTGATAGCTCATAAATGACTTAATTCAAGACCAGGTGTTGCTATCCAATTAAAACCCAAAGCTATATAAATATGGAACTTATATGCATACTCTCACAAATTCTTCTGCACAGTATGGCTCATTGCAATCACCTATTTCAGTCTACACTCGGTTTTGTTAACCAAGCATTATTTTTTTTCTTAAGTGGAGCAGTGTGGCTCATCCTTGTATAAAAAATGAGCCCTGTCCTATAACAATAACCCACAAATCATTCAAAGACACAAACTGACTTTAAAGAAATGGAGATACAAAATCTGAAATTAAGCATTTGAAGGCTGCCTACAGCAGAATTACATTAGGGACAACATAGCATCTTATCAAGGTAAAGAGGCATGGAAGTTCAACCTGTAGTAACCCAGGTGTTGATCTTTACATGACAGTGAGTTAGCGGAATGGTAGGACACAAATCCAGAAGAAATAGGGCTGTGCTTGATCTGGTGCTTGCAAATTAAATATTTTTCTTTAAATGTTGTATTTCTACTGGAATCTCAAAGAATCTGGAACTACATCATCTGAGTCATTAAAACAGGGTATTCAGCCCCCTGAGCTGGAAGA